>NC_073378.1:49516721-49816721 GCF_028641065.1 Leucoraja erinaceus | reverse complement strand
TTTTTTCAAAATATGTGAAATGTCGAAACAAACATATTTACTGACTGTATTTAGGCTGTATTACTGCATTACTGACTGACTGAGTATAGAAGTTGGGATGTAATGTTAAAATTGTACAAGGCATTGGTGAGGCCAATTCTGGAGTATGGTGTACAATTTTGGTCGCCTAATTATAGGAAGGATGTCAACAAAATAGAGAGAGTACAGAGGAGTTATACTAGAATGTTGCCTGGGTTTCAGCAACTAAGTTACAGAGAAAGGTTGAACAAGTTAGGTCTTTATTCTTTGGAGCGCAGAAGGTTAAGGGGGGACGATAGAGGTCTTTAAAATGATGAGAGGGATAGACAGAGTTGACATGGATAAGCTTTTCCCATTGAGAGTAGAGAAGATTCAAACAAGAGGACATGACTTAAGAATGAAGGGACAGAAGTTTAGGGGTAACATGAGGGGGAACTTCTTTACTCAGAGAGTGGTAGCTGTGTGGAATGAGCTTCAAGTGGAAGTGGTGGAGGCAGGTTTGTTTTTATCATTTAAAAATAAATTGAATAGTTATATGGACGGGAAAGGAATGGAGAGTTATGGTCTGAGAGCAGGTAGATGGGACTAGGGGAGAATAGGTATTCGGCACGGACTAGAAGGGCCGAGTTGGCCTGTTTCCCTGCTGTAATGGTTATATGGTTATTTGTTAATTTGTTAACTTTACTCTTAACATCAATATCAGATCTTGATCATCATAATATTTTTTTCAATCTCGTCTAGAGATCATGCCTGAAGGAAAGGGATAAAGGACACAAAGTTGACATCCAAAGTAGGCTGATTGATTTCTATATGCTCGTTGCATTGAGAATAAGTATGATGAAAAGTTACTGTAGACTAGAAAAAATTGCAAGAATTCAATTCAATCATTCCTTTATTGCTTAAAATGTTATTTAGCCATTAAAAAAATGGTAGCTATACATTTTATTTCTTCTACAAATTTGATACATGAATTAATATTTTAGCTGTGTAGATCCTCTTGTAACAAGATAGCATTTCTGTGCATGTGTGGCAGCAGGCATTGTGTTTGGCAAGAGGTTTGCATAACTCCTATCAGACTCCACAGCCTGGAGGAGAACACCTGACACAAAACTCACTGAGTTCAGCACATTGAATGCAGACGACCAGCAAATTAATTAGCCGCATTTTGGCTAAAGAAGGAATGTTGGACGAAATATTCCTCTGCAGGTGAAATGTCCCATTCTATCTGAACTTGACATTGTTGCCATCTGTGGTTGGATGTACTCTGGGGTGAAAATGCAGTATGTGATTTAATAGAATAAAGTGCGGAGATGCTAGAGACTCATTTACTATGGAGCATGAGATCAAACCACAGATTTCCCTTATTGTAATGTCGGGAATGTTTGGGAAGGAACTGCAGATGCTGGTTTACACTAAAGCTAGAAACAAAATGCTGGAGTAACTCAGCAGGACAGGCAGCATTTCTGGAGAGAAGGAATGGGTGAAGTTTCAGGTTGACACCCTTCTCTAGACTGAGAGTCAACAGAGGGAGTCAAGGGATACGGAAGGGTAAGGTGTGAAAACGACAGATCAAAGCAGAAGCTGAGATGGAAATGTAGAATGGTTCATTGTTAGCCGAGGAGAAGGTGACAAGGAGGAGTACAATCAATAAGGGGGGGGGGGGGGGGGGTGGAGAGAGGGTAAGCAAGGATTACTTGAAGTTAGAGAAATCAATATTCATGCCGCTGGGTTGTATGCTACCCAAGCAAAATTCCCAAGGGAATGTTTAGTTTGCTTTGGTCGTGTGGAGGGTTGACTGTGGTTATATGAAGCACTGGCTGCAGTTGTATTTATATTCAGGTGTGGTTGATCGCAGGCAGGTCATTGAACTAGTTATTTGTGCAACTCTGTGATGCAGTAACTTAACTTTAGCTTGTGATCTAAAATGTTTGAGTGCCTCAAACAAACATAACTTATATTGGAAGTTTCAGTCTGAAGAATGGTCCCAACCCAGAGCATCACCTATTCATGTCTAGAAATGCTTTCTGATCCACAAAGTACTTTGTGTTCTTTTTGTAAACCAGTCCCTGCAGTTCCCAGTATCTTAGATTGGAAATTATTGGACAATAACCAGATGTGAGGATTTAATACTTTACCCATCGCATGTTAATGACTTGACACTACCCACGATGGTTGAGGTAACAGAGATGATCGATGATTTCTAATGGAAATGGATAGCAACTTGAGGAACAGATATAGAGCCATAGGAATAGAATAAAAATAAGCACTCTGAGTCTCAATCTGTACTGCTATGCCTCCACAAATGAAAATGCATCACATATTGAACTTTATCCAGTCCTAAGTAAGCAAATTTACTGAAACACAGGGCAAACATTCCAAACTTCAGTTCATACTCTGAAACCCCCGTGTCACACGGTGACATATTGACCCACGAGGTACCCGAGTTTAAAACAAATTTAACTTGTGGTAACCATGTACAATTAACGTAGCGGGAACGTCGGAACTCGTGGACGCAACTTAGCAACTCGTTGCGCTAACGTCAGGTACCCGTGAAATTTGTTAACTCTTGGAAAAATTCAAACATGTTTAAAGTTTTCCACGAGTAAAATGTACTGCTGAAGTTAAAAATTGAAACATTTAAACTCGTTTTAAGAATGTAGTGGCCCGTGCATTTACCTTAGTGTCTCGAGAGTCTACCGTGGGAACTCTTTAACTCAGCGGGCAGGCAGCATCTCTGGAGAGAAGGAATGGGTGACGGAATGACATTCCCAGATTTCTGCTGTGTCTTTGTGTAACTCCACCACCGTGTGTTCACTTTTTGTCAATCAGCATCTGCCCTTTCTTGTGTATGACATTATTTGTATCCGTGGCAGTTGATTGTCGCTCCCTTCAGTTTCCCAGGGGGTCGGGACGGGACTGGAGTTGTTTCACCGGGATCGCCAGCAGATGTGGTAATAAAAAATAAATGGAGATGACCAATGTCCGGTAATTATCTTGTGGTAGTCTAGCTGATCGAACAAATGGAGATTGGCCAGTGGGTGGGGGCAAGTTATAAGCCATCTCTGTCCTACTTATCTCTGGAAAAAAATGGTTTTGGCGAGATGGGAGCACAATTAGTATTTGCAAAGGTAGAATTATTAGTGATAGTTGGTGCTGAATATGTTAAAATGGATGAAAATAATAAGGAAATAGGCAGGGATGGATAAAATCCCCTAGGGGAGGAGAAACGTGTTAAGCAGAAAGAGGGAAATGATGGACCTGTGCCTATAACAACAAAGCAAGTGGCAGCAAAATATCCCCGACACTCTGTGGAGAAAGCAACCCGGTAGAGGATGATTTTAATGATCTGTTGATGATGGCAGCCGCATTACGCCAGCGCCAACCTCCCTATAACCCGGCGTATATAGAGGAAGAACAGGCTGCAGCCCCATCAGTTGCTGAGGCTCTGTTTCCACCTCTGGTGGCTCAGATGGATTGGTTTACTGGTAAAGGAGTCACAGCTCCTCCGGCTAGTCCAGAAGAAGCGGATGTTACCAATGGGTGGCGACCAGATACACGATTGAGAAGAAATAAAATAGATATCAAGAAGGATGAGCAAACAAAGCTCCAGGTGATGAATGTTAAGGAAGAGTCTAAGCCCGAGTCTCTGATAGAGCCCCCCATATTATGATAGGAGAAATCCCCGTGTTGAAACCCTGGACCCCAGCTGAAGCTAGAGCCATGGTTGCAGAAGCTCCAGATCCCTTGAAGAAAACAAGTGCATTTCTTAATTGGTTGTGCAGCCCCATGATAGAACCTTCATCAGAACCCGCTCGTGTATATGGCGTCACTTACTGTACTTTTATAATCTCTAGAACAGCCCCAGTCTCGTTACTGGGAAGGCAGGCTCTGTACAAACTGGGAGCAGCCTCTGCAGTTCCTTCCAACAGTAGTTTCCCAATTTGACGAGGAAGCAGAAGAGCCGAAACCCTGACTGTTCCTCTTTCCCCATACGCTGCCTGACCTACTGAATTCACCCCGTATGTCCTATTTCGAAATACAATTATTAATACTTGTTTTACAATTCCACTAATACGGGAGGAAGGCCGTATGAAACAATGAGTTTGGGTCCGAAGTGGGATCTGAAACAAGAGTAACTCGGGAGAGGAACTTGGTAACTCGGGAGTGGAACTTGACACATCGCGGAAATGAGAAGTAAACGGCAAACTTATACACACACACGTGGGAACTCGGTTAAAATCTTGGAATCTCGTACACAACCACGAGTCTTTCACTCGGGGTACCTCGTGGGTCAGCTCGCACCGTGAGTCAGGGCTATAAACAGATTCTCCACCCCTGACTCCCACCCACCCCTCATCAGCCACCTTCCATTTTAGTCAATGCCGAGTTGCATAGTAGAATCTAGGAAGTTGATCATTTATTTCAAGGAAAATGACCGAAGTTTAATATGCCTGAGTATACAATAGGAACTGGCTGTGCCCTAGAACCAGTCTTTGCAGATCAGCTGCTAAAAAAGGGATGAGCTATGGTGCTGTTTGAAGAGTAATCCATTCAGCTCAACCTAAATTTGGATGTTGGGTGAACATTGAAAGGAATGTAATAAAAGCTGTAAATATTGATGTTCGGGATGAAATGTTTGAGAGCCCGGAGAGAAGAATTGAGGCTCATGGCGTTTAAGAATCAATAGCAGAATAGCAGAATGGTTTAAGAAGAGAAAACTCTTATAAGTAAAGTTTCAAAGTTTGTACAGGTTGAACACCGATTTTCCGGCAACTGATGCTCCGCCCGGCCCGATAATCCGGACAAAATTTTGAGAGCTCAGCTGAAACGAGATGAGGAGGAATTTCTTTAAGTCTTCTTTAAGAGGGTGGTGAATCTGTGAAATTCATTGCCACAGAAGGCTGTGGAGGCTGTCAATGGATATTTTTAAGGCAGAGATAGATAGATTCTTGATTAGTACGTGTGTCGGGGTTATGGGAAAAGGAGGAGAATGGGGTTAGGAGGGAGAGATAGATCAGCCATGATTGAATGGTGGAGTAGACTTGACGGGGTTGAATGGCCTAATTCTACTCCTATCACTTATGAACATATGAACCTTATGAAATTCCCTGAGCAGCCACAGATTGCATTGTGAGTGGGGAGCGCTCTTTCTGGTCGTGTACCGTGGTCATGAAAGAATCACCTATACTCTCAAACTTCTGTTTCATGAAGTCCCTCACATAAGACTGGTTAGCAAAACAGAGCCCCACAAGATTGGAGGGTCAAAGGCAGAATAGATAGGAAAAATGGTTGAAAGCAGGAATCAAAATGAACTGACTAAAGCCATTTTCTGACTGAAGGACAATGGTGATGATCCTCAGTGACCAATGTTTTTTTTAAATGTGCTTAGACTGTAACTCATATTACAGTGGCAACTTACACTTGGACGTGCAACATAAAATGAACAAGTTTGTGGATGACACAGCCTGGAAAAATGGTTAAACAGTGAGGTCTCACATATTTAATTCTGTAATTATCTAAAAATCATGAAACATCAAAGAAATTGTTTAGAAATGAAAATATAAGAATGATAATCATAATTTTATTGAGGAAAACGACTACTTTGAAATGTAATATGGATAATTCATAAATAAAACTTGATTGGAATGCTGACCACAGTGCTATAGGCTCTCTTCACCCCCCATTGAGAATGCACCACACTGAATATTGTGATTGATGGCCTTCCCTTTAATTTAAAGAGCTACAGGCAAAGGAGTAGCTTGCCCAGAACATTTGGCCCATAAGACACTTGGCTAGTGATTGTAAAATTCAGCAGAGGTTGCAGATAAAGGGAGATAACAGTTTGCAAGAGCAAAGTTCAGTCCTCATGGATTCCATCTCTGCTGACCATGATTGCTAAATCTCCTGAATCCTCTCTTAAAATGGTGGCAATTCTGCTTCAATGGTAATAATTAGTCTAACAATTACACAGTTTGGAACTAATTTGATGGCACACAGGAGGGCTGAGGGGAACAGCTTCTGTTAATGTTGACAGGGTGGGGGGTTGCCATAGGATCTTCCAGTTTGTTGGAGAAGGAGCTCCATCCAGAACATCAGTTCTCCTGTTATGTTCCTTACATTATAAACAATCTTCCCCATTTAAAAAAGAGAGATTAAATCTGAAGCCAAAGTGCTCGGATAGAAGTTTAAGAAAAAGCAAAGTACAAATTTATTTTCTATTTACTAGACATGGATGTTGCTACAAGGCCAGAATTTATTGCCTACATCGTGCTGGTGAATTTGGAAATGCATGCTTAAGGTAATGGAATGGGTTGCCAATGTGAGTGAGCTGCCTTTAAATTAGTTTGGTTTAAACTGTAGATACCACATTGAAATAGGTTCTTCATCCCACCCAATCCAGGCCGACCATTGATCATCCGTTCACTTCACACTACTTCTATGTTATCCCACTTTCTGTGTACATTAGGAACAATTAACAAAGGCCAAATAAGCTACAAATCCACATATCTTTAAGATGTGGGTGGAAACTGAGCATTTGGAGGAAACCCACGAGTTCACAAGAAGAATGTGCAAACACCACACGTACAGCAACCAAGGTGAGGTTTGACCCCGGGTCTCTGATGCTGTGAGGCAGAGGCTTTACCAGCTCTGCCACTATGCTGTTAGTCTTTGTTTTTTTTGTAGTTTTGTCTTGCTTTTCCCAAGATACTAATTTTGTTGAGAGTGGTATACATATTATTAACTAAGTAATGCCCCTGTCCCACTTAGGAAACCTGAACGTAAACCTCTGGAGACTTTGCGCCCCACCCAAGGTTTCCGTGCGGTTCCCGGAGGTTTTTGTCAGTCTCCCTACCTGTTGAGTTACACCAACATTTTGTGTCTATCAATTCAAGAGATATACTGCAAATGACTGACTAATCAATGAATAAATGAACAAACTAACAAACTAATTTAATAAAGATACAGATTGCATTTTGTGGGCAATAAGATTATTCCTTTGCAGTACATAGTCCAGCAGATTCCTATCTTACAGGAGTGGTTTAAATGTAGAATTTGCTAACCTGATGGAGATTGAAGTAAATGGCTAGATCCTTTCACAGGAACCTAAAGTACACGAGAGAGAAAAAAAAATGCTATGATATAACTGTAATGTAGAAAGGGAACAAGTAGATGAAGTTTAACCTGCGAAACAGAGCAGTTCAATCGAATGGTACACATGTTGCTGTGAATTCTGTGCAGTTCTAAATAATTCCTTAGGAACAAGTTTATTTTTCAATAAAAATAATTTGCCTGCTCTGGAATCTGAGTAACAAGGCTAGTGTTGCATGAAACATGCACAATTAATAGCCATGGTTCTTATGAGTATGTAATAACACACACTCATCTCCCTGCTACCTTCAGGTAGAAGGTACAGGAGCCTGACGATTGCAACGACCAGGTTCAGGAATAGCTACTTCCCCACAGCCATCAGGCTATTAAACCTGGCTCGGACAAAACTCTGATTATTAATAACCCATTATCTGTCATTTTGCACTTTATCAGTTTAATTATTCATGTGTTTTGTAGTCTATGCCTATTATGTTCTGTGTGCTGAAGCAAAGCAAGAGTTTCATTGTGCTATCAGGGACACATGACAATAAACTTGAACTTGAACTTAAGCTTAAGTGAAATTTGGGGAAGTTTGAAAATTCCCCTCAACATTTCTCCAGTGTTGATGGAGTTGACATATGGTGGAAACCATATAATTAAGTTTTTTCAACAGAGCTCCAATCCTCCACCTCCTCATCACCTTCATCACCACTCCTTCTATTCAGGGATAAGCTGACCTTTCCCATCTTTCCGAAGTGCTAACATTTCAAGGGTAAGGACTTGAATTTGAGTAATAACTTAGTTGAAGAGGAAATTTAAACATGAGAAAATGAAATTGTTTAAAACATAATAAATTCATGAAATAATTAACAAGATGAAGTAATTGGATCAGAAGTGCAAAGGAAATTTGAAAAGCAATTTGATGGAATTAGGATGTGTTTAGACTAGGATTGACTGAATGGACTGAATGGCAACCGGAGGAATCATAATTTTCTTTGATTCTACTTTCCTTTGATCTACATGCAGTAACATTAAATTTTGTTAAGCCACGATTTACACTAGCTACAAAAGATACCAATGTGGCGTCAGCTGATACACCAACCACTTATGGTCGAACCCTCGTCAGTAGCTACGAGGGCTGGCACGTGACTTCATGGGCTAGGGGGAGTGTCCTGCTACATAAGCTTATCTCTCCAGAGTCAACAGGTAGCTGAGCTTGAGACAACACCCTCACTCAGCTACAGCAGCAATGACAATTATGTTAGTGGACCAAACTTACATGTAACACCTGAATAAAGCAACTGTTTATTTACCCTGTTTGGTGCCGCTACATTGGTGACCCCGACTATCCAAATTGGAATTTTGGATGTCTCCCGACGCACGCAGCCTCGGGAGACCTGATATCTGCAGCCGACTACCCAGCTCTGCAGAACGACGCTGCCGCCAACCCGGCCCTTCCCTAAGGTATGAGGCAGGCCGCCCGGGTCAAGGGGCGCGATCCAGGCCTTGTGTGACGGCCGCCATGCTCTCCCGCATGACCTGCCCGGAGCTGACCACCGGAGCTGAGAAGCTGCGGCTGCCGTAGCTTCCACACCAGCCGTCGCATTTCCACCAGCCGCTGCAGGAGCTGCGAGTGTAGCAGCCTCCTGCCCCCAGCATCACCGAAGCATGCCCGACGGCCCCGGGAGCGGGGAGTAAGCAGGCCCGCCCATTACCCTGCTGGCCAAGGCATAGCCACCAAATAGGGCGGGCTTACAGATTCAGATTCAATTTTAATTGTCATTGTCAGTGTACAGTACAGAGACAACGAAATGCATTTAGCATCTCCCTGGAAAAGCGACATAGCAAACGATTTGAATAAATAATAATGTGTGGGGGGGGGGGGGTGGTGATTGGCAGTCACCGAGGTACGTTGTTGAGTAGAGTGACAGCCGCCGGAAAGAAGCTGTTCCTGGACCTGCTGGTTCGGCAACGGAGAGACCTGTAGCGCCTCCCGGATGGTAGGAGGGTAAACAGTCCATGGTTGGGGTGAGAGTAGTCCTTGGCGATGCTGAGCGCCCTCCGCAGACAGCGCTTGCTTTAGACAGACTCAATGGAGGGGAGCGAGGAACCGGTGATGTGTTGGGCAATTTTCACCACCCTCTGCAATGCCTTCCGGTCGGAGACAGAGCAGTTGCCATACCATACTGTGATGCAGTTGGTAAGGATGCTCTCGATGGTGCAGCGGTAGAAGTTCACGAGGATCTGAGAGACGGATGGACCTTCTTCAGTCTCCTCAGGAAGAAGAGACGCTGATGACCTGGGGCGACTGCCCAAAGACACCGTTCTGCTCCTCACTGGCGCAGACCCCGAAGATCCCTGGGCGCTGGCTGCCTGTCCGACTCAGCAGCGGGGTCTTGAATCGCTGGTTAAGACCGCTTCAGCGGGCCGGCAAAATGGCCGCCGCGGACTACTGAAACAAGCGGACTCCCGACTACAAAAATGGCCGCCGCGGCCGGCCGGAAGAGAAGCTCGACCTTCTCTGATCGCCGCCACAGCGCCACCTTCCAACCGGATGCCGTCCCTGCAGCCTGACCACCGGCAACAGCACCACCCTCAGATCGACAGCCGTCACTGCAGCCTGACAGCCGTCCACAGCGCCATCTTCAGGCCGGATGCCGTCCCTGCAGCCTGACCACCAGCAACAGCTCACTGTAGTTTGTGTTGTTTCTTTTCACTTTGTTTACACTGTATCACCACACCGGGTTTAGCAATCAGTTTATTTATTTTATTTAGTTTTTTCTTCATTGTTGCCCACGTCTCCCAGCCGTTGCTGGGGGCCGTATTTCTCAGGACACGATCCCTTAGCTGGTCGAGGAGATACGACTGTGTCACCTCCATCCGGCGGCTTTTGCATCGGTCTCCTGGCACCCCTCGGCATACCTCGGGATCGCCCACAGCCGGAATGTCAACTGCGCCTGCGGGCCCCTCCGTCCCGACCCACACCTGGGGTGTCCCCGACCCACATGCAGGAGCCGCCCTCGACCATTCTATTCTTTCCTCCGGTTCTGGGGGGGTCCTGTGGCATCAGCTGATACACAGACCACTTATGGTCGAACCCTCGTCAGTAGCTACGAGGGCTGGCACGTAACGTCATGGGCTAGGGGGAGTGGCCTGCTACATAAGCTTATCTCACCTTGAGAATTCCAGAGTCAACACGTAGCTAAGCTCGAGACAACACCCTCGCTCAACTACAGCAGCAATGACAATTATGTTAGTGGACCAAACTTACATGTAACACCTGAATAAAGCAACTGTTTATTCACCACGTTTGGTGCCGCTACACCAAACACAATAATGTAGTTTATTGACATACTGCCTCCCAATGCTCTAGCAACCCAAATTCAATCATGACTTCCGGTGCTGTTTGTGCAGAGTTTGCATGTTCTGGACAAATGAAAATTCTTAAAGGCAGAACTCAATGGGAAAAATGGTTCTTCTCATTTTTGACATTTTTCATTGCCATCAAATACAACTTTCTTCTCTTTGTTAATATTGTCCTTAACTAAATTCTACATTTTCCATTGGGAAAAAAAATGGCAATTGAAATGCTACAGCTAAATAAAAATAATTGACAAGTAGGCACATAGTACCATGCTCACTGTGAATATGTTCGAAGAATAACACTCTAGTAAAGTTTTCAGTTTAACTCCGATTAACTGCTTCTCTATAAAAACAGATGACATTATTTATTCCTACCCACTACCAACTTCTCAGCTTGGTAATTGTAAAGGAGTTGTCATGCTGCAATATTTACAAAAAAATTCCATTGGCAGACTTGTTTTTTATCCATTAGGGTTAATGGACATATAACACTACACCGGGGATATACAGTTTATGGTATCTGCTGTTCCAAAATGTTGCATATCAGTGGTAAAGATGAGAAGAAAAGCTGGTTGAAGAACTGAAAAACAAAAATATTAACCCTACTTCTTTAATTGACTATTTTTGTATGCGAAGCGCAGTAAATGGAATGTTCGTCTTTCTGTTTTGGCTAGCTATATAAATAAGTTCTTGTTCCTGTATCTTGCAAATTTGGTTGGAGGAAACGCTTATCAGATTCATCTTCTGAATCTTTTGAATTTGTAGTTGGCAGGGCAGTACTCTGCATATCGCCAACTTGGATGTGTTGTGCATACTAACGTGCTGTTAGTGCCCCCTTAAAACTGTCTAGTGAAGGTGATTTGACCATATTGTTGTCTAGTTTATTCCATTCCCTTAAAGTTCTTACAAAGAATGAGTTCTTATAAATATCTGTCCTGGTGAATGGGGTTTCTATTTGCATATAATTTCTCTTTCTTGTTCTCCTTTCTGTTGAGTACGTTATGTATCTATCTGTAGTTATGCCCACCATCCCCTTTTGAATATTGTACCACATGGCTAGTCTGTTCCTTGCCCTTCTTGTTTCCAGCATTTCCCGCTCCAGGTCGGACAGCATCTAGGCGACACTGCTACCTCTATTGTAGTTTCCTATGCAAAAGCGTGCTGTTTTTCTCTGTACCCCTTTTAGTTTGTTGATATGACCAGTTTTGTATGGGTCCCAGGCGCATGAAGCGTATTCCAGTAAGGGTCCAACCAATGTTGTATATGCTTTGTTTTTCACTTCCTTTGGGCAGAACCAGAGGTTTCGTCTAAGGAATTCTAGTGGCTTTAGTGACCGTGTTGTTCATGTGTTCCCTCCACAAAAGCTTGTGATCAAGATGAACTCCAAGGTATTGTTGTGAACTTGTATGATGAAGTATTTGTCCACAGAAGAGGTAGTCTCGAGTAGGTGGTTTCTTCTTGTTTTAAATTACCATAATTGAACATTTGGTTGGGTTGAAACTCATCTTCCATGTGTTTTGCCATAATTCCAAGGACTTAAGGTCTTCTTGTAAGGAGTTCATATCCTCTACATCAGTAACAGGTGTTGTGTCATATCCTCTACATCAGTAACATCTGCTGCAAAGAGTCTTGTTTTATAATTTATGTGTTCAAGTAGATCATTAACGTACGTCAATGATCTGCGTTCAGTTTGTGAGAAAGTCCCTAATCCAGTTATGTAGACTATTTCTGATGCCATAGTAATCCAGTTTTCCTAGGAGTCTTTCATGAGGAACTTTATCGAATGCTTTCGAAAAGTCCAGGGTTGCCATATGCATAGATTTCCCCTTATCTAATGCCCTTGTGATGTCATCAATAGTGACAATAAGTTGTGTTTCCATTGAACGTTTTGCTCTGAAGCCATGTTGTGAGTCCACCAGTGTCCCATTCTTTTCGAAATGGTCCATGATGATAGAGTGTATGATGTGTTCCATGATCTTACATGTAACACTGGTCAGTGAAACTGGCCTGTAATTCTCAGGTGCAGCCTTATTGCCCTTCTTAAATATTGCACAAATGTTTGCTTCCTTCCACTGTCGTGGGTGACCCACAATCAATTGAGGACTGGAATAAATCTGTGAGTACGGGTGCTATTTTCGATGCGAACATCTTTAGAAACCATGGTGGCAACTAATCTGGGCCCGCTGCTTTGTTTGGCATTAGGGTCTGTAGTTGTGTTAGTACTCCTGCCTCATGGATCACTAGTTCAGGTATATCCTGTATGTTACTGGTTCCCATCGATGAAATGTATGACTTGTTTTCCCTCGTAAATCCACTGGTGAATTGAGCATTTTAACCACTCCAACCTTAAAACTGTACTCCCCAGGTTCCATCAACATGTCTCCTGTCCAACCAGAGGAGCCAATATTCTGGATTTAGTATACACTAATATTACTCAAAGCCCTCCCCCTCCCCCACCTGGGACAGTCTGACCACCTCTCTCTGTTCCTGCTCCCCAAATACACACCTCTCATCAGGCATGTGAAACCAACCGTAAGGACAGTGAAGGTTTGGCCTGAAGGGGCTGTCTCTGTACTACAGGAACAGTTTCAGCAGTTTGCCACTCAGGCCACCTTTGACTCCCAAGTGGACATTAACACATACACCTCATCCGTTTTGGACTACATAAAATTCTGCACCGACAACGTCACTACCCATAAACAAATAAAGACCTTCCCTAATCAGAAGCCGTGGATGAGCAGAGAGGTCAGACTCTTGCTGAAGGCTTGCGATGCCGCTTTTACATCCGGCGACGCTGAGGGATACAGCTCATCCAGGGGCAACCTGAAAAAGGGAATCAGGAGCGCAAAACTCAAACACAAACGGCAGATCGAGGAGCATTTTCAAAACAACTCCGACCCCAGACTCATGTGGCAAGGCATCAAGTCCATTGCCGACTACAATAAAGTTAACACCCTCCCCCAGACAACGCCTCCCTTCCTGACGAGCTAAACTACTTCTATGCTCGTTTTGACCGGGACAACAAAACACCAGCCATCAAAGCTGCCCCACCCCTGAACGAACAACCCCCCAGTCTCTCCACCTCTGCTGTACAAGGTGCACTGAGCAAAGTGAATGAGCACAAAGCTGCCGGCCCCGATGGCATCCCCGGGCGTGTACTCAGGGCATGTGCTGGACAACTATCCCTGGTCTTCACTGACATTTTCAATCTGTTACTGGCCCAGGGTGTCGTCCCTACTTGCCTCAAGACCTCAACCATTGTGCCAGTGCCTAAACAGCCAGCTTCAGGGAGTCTCAACGACTTCCGCCCAGTGGCACTCACCCCCGTCATCGCAAAGTGCTTTGAGCTGGTGATCTTGGCTCACCTCAAAGCCAGCCTTCCCCCCACACTGGACCCCCATCAGTTTGCCTACCGGCAGGTCTACAGAGGACGCCATATCTGCGGCCCTACACTCTGCCCTGACCCACCTGGACAACAACAACTCCTACATCAGGTTGTTGTTCATCGACTTCAGCTCCGCATATAATACCATCATCCCCGCCAACTTGATCGCCAAACTCAGCGGACTTGGCATCACCACCTCCCTCTGCAATTGGACACTGGATTTCCTCACCAACAGACCACAGTCTGTTAGGATCAAAAACCTCACCTCCTCCACTCTAACACTGTGTGCCACAGGGCTGTGTGCTCAGCCCTCTCCTCTACTCCCTCTTCACCCATGACTGCGTCCCTAAGTATGGCTCCAACGCCATCATAAAATTTGCCGATGACACCACGGTGGTAGGACTGATCAGCGACAACAACGAATCAGCCTATAGGGAGGAGGTCCAGAACCTGACAGCCTGGTGTGCCAACAATAACCTCGTCCTCAACTCTAAGAAGACGAAGGAAATCATCGTTGACTTCAGGAAGACCAGAGGTGGCAGACATACCCCCATCCACATAAACGGGACTGAGGTGGAGCGCGTCTCCAACTACAAATTCCTCGGGGTACACATCTCCGAGGATCTGGCCTGGTCCCTCAATACCACCAAACTGATCAAAAAAGCGCAGCAGCGCCTTTACTTTCTGATGAGGCTTAAGAAAGCTCACCTGTCTCTCCAGATCCTGTTCAACTTCTACCGCTGTACCATCGAAAGTATCCTGACCACCTGCTTCACGGTATGGTACAGCAGCTGCACCACAGCTGACAGGAAGGCACTACAACGGGTGGTGAAAACCGCTCAGCACATCATCGGTGCCCCGCACCTTGCCATGGATGCCCTCCACCACAAACGGTGTCTGAGACGGGCCGGGAAAATCATCAAGGACCCCTCTCACCCTAACCATGGACTATTTGTCCTCCTCCCATCGGGGAGGCGGATTCAATTTCAATTTTAATTTTTTAATTTCAATTTTAATTTCAATCACAGGAGCCTCAGGTCTCGCACAAGCAGGCTGAGGAACAGCTTTTTCAATAACACCATTACGCTGCTGAACTCTGAGTCCCGTCGCTAGCTATCTTTAGACTTTCCCATTTGTATGCATTTATTTGCCTATGTACCAGTTTAATTCATCCACAGTCCGCACATTGTTAACCAGTATTTTTATTTGTATTTTTATTTTGTACTTTTATTTTTATTTCTACTATCTTGCACTATGACCAAACGCTAAACTGCATTTCGTTGTACCTATACTCGTATTTGTGCAATGACAATAAAGTTGAATTGAATTGAATTGAATTGAATTAAATGCTTCGGCCTTCCATTTCCCATCACTTACAACCGTGTTGTTCACCATGAGGTCTGCAGCTCCCTTCTCTCCGTTACCCAAACGTTTCATATAAGACCAAAATTGCTTGACGTTTGCTTTCATTGCTGTGGTAAGGTTGTTTGACACAAAGTCTTGCTCGGCTTTAGCAATCAGAGCAGTCATCTGCATCATCAAACAGATATAGATTGCTTCAAAACAGAATTCTGCATGAGCTACTGTTTATATGAAATTGATCCCAGCTGCATTTCATTTAGATAAAATAGTTTAAGCATTAATGAAGCTAGTTTCATTTGAAATTTCTACATGGAGCAAAATATTGGGAGCCAAGCCGTCATACCTTCAACTTTTGTCATGTTGTGTACTTGGGTGTCAGCCTTGAATCAGATGCAGCACTTAGGAATGAAAGAGAAAGTCATGAAAAGAAAACTTACTTCATGGCTGTCTTGATCACTTTTTGAACTCAAAGTGATGGTTTTTAAGTGTAATAGCCCTGTCCCACAGCACGAGTTCATTCCAAGAGCTCTCCCGAGTTTTAAAAAAATCAAACTCGTGGTAAGCACGGAGAATGAAAGTAACGGGTACATCGGTGCTTGGGGATGTCACTTAGGGGCTCATAACGCTAACGGCAGGTACTCGGGAAGATTCGCTAATGGCAGGTAAGCACGGGAAGACTCGTGAAGATTTTTCAACATGTTGAAAAATGTTCACGAGAGCCCCGAGTACCGATGAGTGGCCATTACTGTAAATCTCCGAGTTCGAATCAGGGCAAACTCGGGAGAGCTCTTGGAATTAACTCGTACCGTGGGACAGGGCTTTAAGTGCTAAGACTTTGCCTTGCAAGGCTTCAGTGCAGAGACTGAGAGGTGAGCTAACGTAAAACCTTTCTCTTTCCTCTGTAGTCCTGATAGTTTAGAGGTAGCAATCAGAGCAGTCACTGCTCTTTTCTGAAAAGCCATTTTGTCCCCCCCCCCCCCCCCCCCCCCCCCCCCCCCCCCCCCCCCACCCCCCCCCCCCCCCCCCCCCCCCCCCCCCCCCCCCCCTCCTCCCACCACCATCTCCCCAAACAGTATCCAAGATGGTCACAGGGAAATCCTCTGGGAAGTGTGAAGCTAAAGACCCTGATTGACCACATAGAATGGTTAGTGCTGGAGTTGGTCTCGCTCAGGAGCATCTGATATGACACCATGCTTTGCAGATGACACAAAGCTTTGCAGATGACTCATTATTATGTGAATGGTGTCAAGTTGGGAAAAGGGGAAGTACAACGAGTTCTGGGGGTCCATGTTCACCAGTTACTGAAAGTAAGCATGCAGGTGCAGCAGGCAGTGAAGAAAGCTAATGGCATGTTGGTCTTCATAACAAGAGGAGTTGAGCATAGGAGCAAGGAGGTCCTTCTGCAGTTGTACAGGGCCCTAGTGAGAGCACACCTGGAGTACTGTGTGCGGTTTCTAAATGTGAGGAAGGACATTCTTACTGTTGAGGGAGTGTAATGTAGGTTCACAAAGTTAATTCCCGGGATGCCGGAGTGTCATGTGTTGATAGAATGGAGCGGCTGGGCTTGTATACTCTGGAATTTAGAAGGATGAGAGAGGACCTTATTGAAACATGTAAGATTATTAAGGGATTAGACACGCTAGAGGCAGGAAACATGGTCCCAATGTTGGGGGAATCCAGAACCAGGGGCCACAGTTTAAAAATTAGGGGTAGGCTATTTAGAACAGAGATGAGGAAAAACATTTTCACCCAGAGAATTGTGAATCTGTGGAATTCTCTGCCTCAGAAGGCAGTGGAGGCCAATTCTCTGGATGCTTTTAAGAGAGAGTTAGATAGAGCTCTTCAAGATAGCGGAATCAGGGGATATGGGGAGAAGGCAGGAATGGGGTACTGATTGTGGATGATACAATGATACAATTTATTTGTTGTCATTTGAACCTCATTGAGATTCAAACTAAATTTGGTTTCTGCAGTCATACACACAAGAAAAACAACCAAGCCACCAAATTCAAGTTATTCAACTTCAGAAGAATTAATAATAAATTAAATAAATAATTGAATTTTCTTTTTGTGTTTCTCTGGAAAGGAGTCTCATACACTGTCAAAATTATATTTACATCTACAGCTCTGAATAATCGCTAATTTATTGTTTTAATGGATTCCTTTTTGTTTTCTATATTTTATACTTCTAAATTAATTTTTACAATCAACTTGATCCCAATATCTGTACAAATAAATGACAGTGGAGTTAAGTCATGTTACTCGACATCACTTTTCCCAATGTAATTACTTAATGCACTGCGAAGTGTATTGTTACTATTTCTCATTGTTAACAATACTGTGTGCCACAATCTAACTAGAGTGAATGATTACATGTATTCTTCTATTTAATTCTTAATTGTAACCATTTTCCACGTGTTCCTTTCTCCTTGTATCCCTGGTGAAAAGAGGGAGATGCACAAGATGAAAGATGGCAGATGGAGTTTAATGCTGATAAATGTGAGGTGCTACACCTTGGCAGGACAAATCAAAATAGGACGTACATGGTAAATGGTAGGGAATTGAAGAATACAGTTGAACAGAGGGATCTGGGAATAACCGTGCATAGTTCCTTGAAGGTGGAATCTCATAAATAGGGTGGTAAAAAAAGCTTTTGGTATGCTAGCCTTTATAAATCAGAGCATTTAGTATAGAAGCTGGGATGTAATGTTAAAATTGTACAAGGCATTGGTGAGACCAAATCTGGAGTATGGTGTACAATTTTGGTCGCCCAATTATAGGAAGGATGTCAACAAAATAGAGAGAGTACAGAGGAGATTTACTAGAACGTTGCCTGGGTTTCAACAACTAAGTTAGATAGGTTGAATAAGTTAGGTCTTTATTCTCTGGAGCGCAGAAGGTTAAGGGGGGACTTGATAGAGGTCTTTAAAATGATGAGAGGGATAGACAGAGTTGATGTGGACAAGCTTTTCCCTTTGAGAATAGGGAAGATTCAAACAAGAGGACATGACTTCAGAATTAAGGGACAGAAGTTTAAGGGGTAACATGAGGGGGAACTTCTTTACTCAGAGAGTGGTAGTGGTGTGGAATGAGCTTCCAGTGGAAGTGGTGGAGGCAGGTTAGTTGGTATCATTTAAAAATAAATTGGATAGGCATATGGATGAGAAGGGAATGGAGGGTTATGGTATGAGTGCAGGCAGGTGGGAACAAGGGAAAAAAAGTTGTGTCGGCACGGATTTGTAGGGCCGAGATGGCCTGTTTCCGTGCTGTAATTGTTATATGGTTATTATATGGTTATAACAGGAGAACATTTCTGGCACTTTGCATTATATCCTGTTGAACTTGTTAGTGTAGTTGGAGACATCTTTAAACTCAGAGTGGCTGATGAAATCATAGAGACATAAAATATTATGGACCAAATTGATCGATTGATCGATCGATTGCTGCAGCTCTTCCTATGCTCATCCAGGTAAATGTGATGGGAAATCTCCTGCCTTTGCCATTTTCTCATCCAATGGAGTCTTGACCCCTACTACCCTTTTGATCAAAAGAAATGCTTGTCTCGATTTCTTCTAATCTTTCCACTAATTGAGTCTCCTGTTACTGATCTCTCTGCAGAGAGAAATAAATCATTCCTGGTCATACTGCACAGGCTTCTTGTAATTTTGTGTAGCCCCATTAAATCCTCCCCAGTTTCCTTTGTTTCGTAGAAAAATAATTAGAATCCTCCAGTTAATAATCAGGATATTTTAAAGAAAACTTGTCTTGGTACTTATGATTATGATACAGTAATATTCCATCTAGTTCACCAGACCTTATAATCCTTTCCCCGCCTACACCATCCTTGCTGTATGGTGACCAGGACTGCACAGTCCTTCTGGCTTTGTCCAAATCAGTGTTTTAAATAAGTAAGTATGTAAATTTATTGACCAAGTATTCACATACAAGGAATTTGCCTTGGTACTCCGCCCACAAGTAACAACATAACATACAGTGACAGTTACGAATGACTCAGAAAACACTAAACATTAATAATAATAAAACATTAATGATAAAACACCATTGATCAAGCATGTGAACCAACAAAATACCAGATCAAAGGAAGGCTACAGATTTTTGGCTGTTGAGTAGAGCAACTACTCGTGGATAAAAACTGTTTTTATAATTCAAATGTCACCTCCACGACTTTGCATACAATGTTTCAACTAATTAAGAGCATGAGGAATGGGAGCAGAGTTAGGTCATAAAGTCATATGAGCCTGCTCTGCCATTCAATATCATATCTTAATTGCATTCTTCTACCTATGCATGTAATCTTTGGCACCACTAAATTAATCTTGACTATATTTAATGACATAGCATCCACAATTCACTTGCATAAAGTATTCCAAAGATTCTCAAACCTCTGAGTGGACATTCTTATTAGTGTTAAGTGGCTGCTAAAATAATGTGAAATTATTTTATTCTCCCTCTCTCCCTCCCCACCACCACCAGCAAAAACATCTAATCAGCACCTACGCTTTCAAGACCCTGTAGAAACATATACAGTATGTTTAGATTAGATTACTTTCTTCTAAGCTCCAGGGACAGGGACATTTCTCTTCATAGAACATAGGACAGTACAATACAGAGACAAGCCCTTCAGTCCACAATGTCTGTGCCATACATGATGTCAAAATCTTATCTGCTTGCACATAATCCATATCCCTCCATCCCTGAATATTCATACGCCTATCCAAAAGCCCCTTATGTGTCATTGTCCTATCTGTTTCATCCTCCGCCCTTGGCAGATCATTTCAGGCATTCGCCACCCTCTGTGTAAAAAAACATTGCCGCGCACATCTCCTTCAAGCTTTGCCCCTCTCACTGTAAATCTATGTTCTGTAGTATTTGATTTTTCCATCCTGGGAAAAAGGTTCTGACTGTCAAGACTATCAATGCTTCTCATAATTTTATCTATTTCTATCAGGCCTCTCCTCAAACTCCGGTGTTCTAGATAAAACAATCCAAGTGTCCAAACTCTTGTTGTAGCTAATACCCCCAAATCAGATTTAATTCTGATAAAATTACCTCTACACCCTTTCCAAAGCCTCCACATCTTTCCTCCAATGGGGCGACCAGAACTGCATGTGAAACTTCAAATGCTGCCTAACCAAAGCCATATAAAGCTGCAACATTACTGAGAGTCATACACCATGGCCCAACTTACCCATGCCAATAAGATGCCCCTGCTCTGGCAACTTGTTCCATGTACGCACCACTCTCTGTGGAAAACAATTGTCTCTCAGTTTCCTGTTAAATCGTTCCTGTTAAGTAGTCCCACCTGTCTGCATTTGGCCCACATCCCTCTAAACCTGTCCTATCCATAACTATGTGTACTCACCCTATCTATTCCCCTCATGATCTTAAACACGTCTATAAGATCACACCACAGCTTTTTGCTTTCCAAGGAATAAAGTCCTAGCCTGCATAACCTCTCCCTATAGCTCATTCTTGTAAATCATTTCTTCACCGGTAGGCGGCGCGGCTCTGGCCAGCAGCGGGTGTGTGTGTGGGGGGGTGGGTGGGGGTGGGGAGGGGTGGGGGGGGGGGGGTGGGAGGGGGGGAAACTTTTTGAATCTCTCCCTGCACTGGAGACCCGACCTTTTCTCGTCGGGTCTCAGTCGTGTGAGGCCGCAACGAGGAGCGGCCTCCAACAGGAAGAGACCGGGGACTCAGGTGTGCCGACTCACCGTTGCCGTCGCGGAGCTGGCCAAGTCCGGAGCGGTGGAGGAGCGCTGCTGCTGCTGATGCTGATGCTGTTGCTGTTGCTGCTGCTGCTGCTGCTGCTGCTGCTGCTGCTGCTGCTGCTGCTGCTGCTGCTGCTGCTGCTGCTGCTGCTGCCGGAGAGTCGGAGGCTCTCTACAGGTCTGTGGACGACGGCGCCGGGAGCCCGCGGCTCCCTGGAGGGAGACCGCTTTTCGGGGCTTCTGCGGCGGCGACTTCTCCCGCCCGAGTTGCGGGGTCGAAGAGCTCCTGGAGCGGGGCCTACATCACTGCCCCGCGCGGCTGGAATGGCCGCGGACTTTGCGAGCGCACACCGGGGGCTCCAACACCAAGACCCGGTGTGCGACCTCGCACCACCCGGCGTGGCTTCAATGGCCGCGGGACAATCGCCATCGCCAGCCGGGGGCTATGACTTTGACTCTGACATCGGGGGGGGGAGAGTGCAGTGGAGAGAGAAGTTTATTTGGCCTTCCATCACAGCTATGTGATGGATGTTTATGTTAAATGTAATTATGTCGTGTCTGGGGTCTATTTGTGTGTAATGTATGGCTGCAGAAACGGCATTTCGTTTGGACCTCCAGGGGTCCAAATGACAATTAAATTGACTCTTGACTCTCTCTTGACTCTTCACTCCTAGCAACATTCTTGTAAATCATTTCTTCACTCTTTTCAGTTAACAGTATCCTTCCTATTTCAGGTCACCAAAACTGAACATAATATTCTGTGTGGCCTTATCAATTTCTTGTACAACTGTAACGTAATATCCTAACTTTTATTCTCAATACAGTTACTGATTACCGAAAGCCTTCTTAACCACGCTATCTAATTGTGTCATTATTTACTGGGAACTATGTACCTGCGCCTAGATTCCTTGACTCCTAGATACTGTACCTACATACCACACTCCAGGGACCTGCATTCACTGTGAAGATCCAGTCCTGTTTTGACTTCCCAAATGCAATATGTCACACTTATTTACTTGAACTCCATTAACCATTCTTCCACCCACATTGCCGAGGTGATCCTGGCATTTGATAATCATCTTCACTGTCTGCGATACCACCTACTTTACTGCCATCTGCAAACTTACTAATCATGCCTTGCACACCAATGGACCCAGCACCGATGCCTGAAGTCACAGACTTCTAATTTGAAAAACAACCTTCCACTATCACCTTCTATGAAGCCAATTCTCTATACAGGTAGCTAACATAGAAACATAGAAACATAGAAAATAGGTGCAGGAGTAGGTCTTTCAGCTCTTTGAGCCTGCACCGCCATTCAATATGATCATGGCTGATCTTCCAACTCAGTATCATGTACCTGCCTTCTCTCCATAGATCCCTTTAGCCACAAGGGCCACATCTAACTCCCTCTTAAATATAGTCAATGAACTGGCGTCAACTACATTCTGTGGCAGAGAGTTCCAGAGATTCACCACTCTCTGTGTGAAAAATGTTTTTCTCATCTCGGTCCCAAAAGGATTTCCCCTTTATCCTTAAACTGTGACCCCTTGTCCTGGACATCCCCAACATCGGGAACAGTCTTCCTGCATCTAGCCTGTCCAACCCCTTAAGAATTTTGTAAGTTTCTATAAGATCCCCCCTCAATTTTCTAAATTCTAGCGAGTACAAGCCGAGTCCATCCAGTCTTTCTTCATATGAAAGTCCTGACATCCCAGGAATCAGTCTGGTGAACCTTCTCTGTACTCCCTCTATGGCAAGAATGTCTTTCCTCAGATTTGGAGATCAAAACTGTACACAATACTCCAGGTGTGGTCTCACCAATACCCTGTACAACTGCAGTAGAACCTCCCTGCTCCTATACTCAAATCCTTTTGCTATGAAACCTTTTGCTAATTTTCCATGGTTGCCAGGCAATCTAACCTTTCAGAACAGGCTAGCATGCAGAACCTTATCAAAGGCCTTGTTAAAGTCCATATTAATAATGTCTATCGGGTTGCCCTTGTCAACCTTCTTGGTTATTTCTTCAATACATTTAATGAAATTGGTGAGACATGATCTCCCATGTACAAAACCATGTTGACTATCCCTAACAGTCTCTGTCTATAGTTACAGGCTTTTGCCACTTTCAGCGAGTTATGGACTTGGACCCCAAGTTCCCTCTGTACATCAAGGCTGTTACAGCTCATGCCATTAGTTGTATATATTTCCCTTTATATTCAACCTCCCAAAGTGCAACATCTCACACTTGATCTGAATAAACTCCATCTGCCATTTCTCTGCCCATATCTGCAACTGATCCATATGCTTTGACAAACTTCCTCAGTGTCTGCAATTCCACTAATTTTGATGTCGTTTATAAACTTCCCAACCAACCCATAAACATTCATATCCAAGTTACAAACAAAAGATGTCCCAACATAGATCCCTGCGGAACTCCACTGGTTACAGACCTGCTGCTTGTATATTGCCCTTCCATCACAATCCTCTGTCTTCTATCATTAAGCCAGTTCTGAATCAACATGGCCAAGTCACTGCAGCTGCCGGGTTCTGTTTTTTTCTTATCGCTGAGTGATGTCAATAGGTGTTTCTTGAAAGCACCTTGAATTTTTGTAAGTCTGCCTATATTGGATTATCTGTCAGTCATTGCGGATGATTCAATTCAGAATTTCCCTTCCATGAATTGCTGTCTTTATCCCACTTATTTTCATGCATTGCTATTTGTATCCTCCACCTATGGTATCTAATCTGCCCTGGATGGAAACATTCTATTGCCAGATTATGTAAAACACTCTTATCTGGCGACTATTTATTTGTATTCTGTATATTTGTATTCTGTATATTATTATGTTATTTATTTTTTCATATTTCAACTATCTGGAGTATTTCGGTTTTTCAATTCTACTCTATTTGTTTCATTTCATATAATACTCTAAAATGGACAAAGTCAATTTCACTTGTAGTAAAATCCTATTCTATTTCAAACTTAATTGTCATATCCAGCTTTTGCTTAATTTATGCTGTCACTAAGTTATTTTTTAAAGCATGGAGAAACATTGTTTATCAATTTTCTGGATTTAAGGAATAGGCTCATTAGGTTTTTGATGCTCCAAATGATGTTTGTTCTGCTGAGTAACAGTAGTAATGATTGTAACAGTTATGACATTTCAGCAATCTATTGATCAAAACATATAATCAATCATTGTTTGATTAATCAATATTGTAATTAGACTTCCTTCACAAGATTAAGCAGTAATTCAGTGTTTGAAATGTATGCTGTGCTCATATCATGGCTTTGACACCATTATGCCCATTTGCAGCAATCATTTCCGAAGGCTTTCAAAACTGTGTTTAACAAACAGACTTAGCACAGTAGGCTAAAGCTTGATGACCATGAAAAAAGGCAAGGGTGGAAAAATGTTAAGTGAATTTTAAAGCAGAAGTATACTATTATAAAAATGAATTGGAGGTTTATGAGCAGTAATTAGTTGATGGGTAATAAGAAAAGAGTTGGACTAATTCGTAACCAAATGGTGACCTGGCAGAGGCAACAGGCATGAATAATTTGCCCTGCATCACTGAAGCCAAAGGTGCCACCACAAATTTGCATTTGGTCTCATTATTGCAGTGCAGGAGGCCATAGAATGGCAGGCCCGGATCTGATTTCAATGGAGAACTAAAGTAACAGGCAACAGGACGCATAAGTCCCTCCTGTGGACTGAACTCAGGTGCCTCATAAAGAGATTACCCAATCTGGTTTGGTTTCTCTAATGCAGAGGAGAGCACAGCTAGCACTGAATGCTGTGCACTAGCGTAGAACAAGCGCAAGTGCATGCATGCTTCATCTGTAAAGACTTCTTGGAATGGGAAGAGATAAGGATGATTTCAGATTTCTTTATAAACTAACTCTGTTCCAGCTACAGACTTCTCTTTAGCAGAAACTGGTATAGATGACTGATAGGAAATGGAATGGTCACTGTGGTTTGGCAAGTGTGAAAGGACAAATGCCACAATTCAATGAGGAGACATCCAATTCATGCCTCACAGATCTATTGATTCAAACCCAGTTGGATGTCACAGCAATTGTATTAGACTTTGACTTTACTTTAGACTTTATTTTAGACGTGGAAACAGGCCCTTCGGCCTGCTGAAACCGCGTTGAGTGGTGATACACTAAGACAATCCTGCACACTAGGGTCAATTTACACTTTGCAGAAGCCAATAAAACCTACAAACCTCTGCGTGTTTGGAGTGTGGGAGGAAACTGGAACACCCAGAAAAAAACCCTAAACGGTCACAGGGAGAACGTACAAACTCCATACAGACAGTATCCATAGTCAGGATCCAACCTGGGTCTCTGGTGTTGTAAGGTAGCAACTTTCCCACTGTGCCACCCTATTAACCTTCCAGAGAACAGATTATTCAATTGCTGTGACATTCTTTTGAATGGTGGTATCCATAACTAAATTAATATCAGTCAGCCTTTGCAGAACAAACTTCAGAGCTTTGTCTATAAGCCACACTGGCTTCTATTAATATAGCAATATAATTAGAGTCATTGGGCATGTGGAACTGCATTATGGTTGGTTTGTTGCCTTTACCATGCAGGAGGAGATAGAGATAGAAAAAGCTTTGCTTGGTGCTTGGAGATTATATGTTTAGATCCAGACTTCCCACTTCCCTGTCTCAACCTCTCCTTGACATTGCATGAAGGTTTTTTGGCCTGTCGACTAATTTGGCTGTATTTACTTATTTACTGTATTTGGACATTAGACATTGCTGCAGATGTTGCAATCTTGATCAAAAATCCAAAGTGCTGGAGAAACTCGGCCGGTCAGGCAGCATTGTGGATGAAATGGAAAGATTATGTTTCGGGTCTGGACGCCTGCAGACTTTTTCATCATTGTTGTTCCAATTATGAATATTGCTCTCTATGTCAAGGGTTAAAGTGATGTGATCATACTTGTCCTATCCTGGGTCATTGATGTTCCACCATCTACTGCTGAAGTAGGGTATACATATTCGTGAGAATTACGTTTGTTGTCGTTGAATAGTTGGAAATGTGTGGAAGATGTGAGATGTGGGAGTGAGGTTTGAATTTGGTGGTATGCTGGATATATGGATGCTAGGTCTAAATGTAGATGGATAGGTAGCTGATGGAGGTATATGGTGGAACATATACCTGCTACAGCCCTGTTTCCACCCTCACCTAGCTCCTGTACTACTCCACTCACTGTCAGGGAACACGATGTCAGACGGGTGCTCCTGGCAGTGAACCCCAAGAAGGCTACCGGCCCAGATGGAGTCCCTGGTAAGGTGCTCAAAGCGTGCGCCCACCAGCTCACTGCCATCTTCACCAGAATTTTCAACCTCTCCCTGGCCCAGGCAGTTATTCCGTCCTGCCTAAAATCAGCCACAATCGTCCCTGTGCCGAAGAAGTCTACCATCACCAGCCTTAATGACTACCGTCCTGTGGCCCTCACTCCGGTAATCACGAAGTGCTTCGAGAGGTTGGTCCTCCAGCACATCAAGGACTACCTACCACCAGACTTCGACCCCCACCAATTCGCTTATCGCCAAAACAGATCCACAGAAGACGCCATTACCGTAGCTCTCCAATCTGTGCTGAGCCATCTGGAGCAGGGGCAGAGCTACGTCCGGATGCTCTTTGTGGATTTTAGTTCAGCCTTTAATACAATCATTCCGGACATTCTCATTGGTAAACTGGTCACTCTCGGCCTCCCCACTGTCACATGTGCCTGGATAAAGGATTTCCTCACTAACCGGCCCCAGACTGTGAGACTCGGCCCCCACCTCTCCTCCACTCGCAGGTTGAGTACCGGTTCCCCACAGGGCTGTGTGCTAAGCCCCCTCTTATACTGTCTCTACACCCACGACTGTAGTCCGGCCCACAACAACAACCGCATCGTTAAATTTGCTGACGACATTACTGTGGTCGGACTTATTTCAAAGGGAGACGAGGCAGCCTACAGAGAGGAAGTCCTGAAGTTGACAACCTGGTGCTCAGAAAACAATCTGGCTCTGAACACCAGGAAAACAAAAGAGCTCATTGTCGACTTCAGGAGGCACAGCACCGACTTAGCCCCCCTACACATCAACGGCGAGTGTGTGGAGAGGGTCAACACCTTCCGGTTTCTCGGCGTCCATATCGCTGCTGACATCTCCTGGACGGACAACACGACAGCGGTCATCAAGAAGGCTCAGCAGCGGCTGGACTTCCTGAGGGTCCTCAGGAAGCACAACCTGGACTCTAACCTGCTGCTGACCTTCTACCGCTCGTCCATCGAGAGCCTGCTGACATACTGCATTACAGCATGGTATGGCAGCTGCACCATGGCAGACAGGGAGAGGCTTCAGAGGGTAACCAGGACAGCGCAGAGGATCATTGGCTGCCCTCTCCCCTCCCTGATGGACATCTACACCTCCCGCTGCCTTAGCAGGGCAAAGAAGATCATCAAAGACAGCTCCCATCCTGCGTTTGGACTGTTCGACCTGCTGCCCTCTGGAAGGCGCTATAGGTGCATCAAATCCAGGACAAACAGACTCAGGAATAGTTGCTTTCCGAGAATTATAACTACTATAAATTCAAATTCACACATGCACTGACTACACCGCCCAACACGGACTTCCATCTGTATATATGTATATATGTATGTAGCGTATGTACATGTATAGTGACAATAAATGGCATATCTATATCTAACTGAGGAGTGTATTAAATGGTTGGTGCACTGTTCTGATCACAGATGAGAGGCTGTTTTTGTCAGAAATGTTCTCCAATAGTAATGCTTTGAAGCATTTAGGTTTGACTAGGTGACACTTGCATTAGCAGCAGTTGCATGCCAAAATGTACTTCTCCAGAAGTCACTCTGAAAATTAAAACACTCTAACCTACATAGTTTGTCCAAGACACAGATACATGCTAATACTGAAAGTAAAGCTTATGTGTACAGTATGATTTTATTGGATAACATCCAAACAAAGCTTTCCATTGTATCTCGGCACATGTTACAATAATGAACAATGGAATACTATTAACAATAGATTCAGATTCAGATTCAATTTTAATTGTCATTGTCAGTGTACAGTACAGAGACAACAAAATGCATTTAGCATCTCCCTGGAAGAGAGACATAGCAAATGATTTGAATAAATAATAATAAATGTCCGGGTAGGGGGGTGATTGGCAGTCACCGAGGTACGTTGTTGAGTAGAGTGACAGCCGCCGGGAATAAGCTGTTCCTGGACCTGCTAGTTCGGCAACGGAGAGACCTGTAGCGCCTCCCGGATGGTAGGAGGGTAAACAGTCCATGGTTGCGGTGAGAGCAGTCCTTGGCGAAGCTGAGCGCCCTCCGCAGACAACGCTTGCTTTGGACAGACTCAATGGAGGGGAGCGAGGAACCGGTGATGCGTTGGGCAATTTTCACCACCCTCTGCAATGCCTTCCGGTCGGAGACAGAGCAGTTGCCATACCATACTGTGATGCAGTTGGTAAGGATGCTCTCGATGGTGCAGCGGTAGAAGTTCACAAGGATCTGAGGAGACAGATGGACCTTCTTCAGTCTCCTCAGGAAGAAGAGACGCTGGTGAGCCTTCTTGATCAGAGTTGAGGTATTGTGGGTCCAAGAGAGGTCATCGGAGATGTTGACTCCCAGGAACCTGAAGCTAGAAACACGTTCCACCTCTGTCCCGTTAATGTGGATGGGGGTGTGCGTGCCGCCTCTGGACTTCCTGAAGTCTACAATGAGCTCCTTGGTCTTCTTGGAGTTAAGGGCCAGGTTGTTGTCAGCGTACCATGCTGCTAAGTGCTGGACCTCCACCCTGTAGGCCAACTCATCGTTGTTGCTGATGAGGCCAATCACCGTTGTATTATCTGCATACTTGATGATGGTGTTAGTACCATGTACAGGTGTGCAGTCATAGGTGAAGAGGGAGTAGAGGAGGGGGCTCAGCACACAGCCCTGTGGAACGCCGGTGTTCAGGGTGAGGGTTGAAGAGGTGTGCTTGTCTAACCTAACAGACTGGGGTCTGTTGGTTAGAAAGTCCAGTATCCAGTTGCAGAGGGAGGGGTCGATGCCCAGGTTACCGAGTTTGGTGATCAGTTTTGATGGTATAATGGTGTTGAATGCTGAGCTGTAATTGATGAACAGCATTCTTACGTAAGTGTCTCTGTTGTCGAGGTGGGAGAGGGCGGAGTGAAGTGCCGTTGAGATGGCATCCTCCGTACTCCTGTTCTTGCGGTAGGCAAACTGATAGGGATCCAGTGTGGGGGATAGGCAGCTTTTGAGGTGTGCCAGGACCAGCCGCTCGAAGCACTTGGTGATGATGGGGGTAAGTGCAACTGGGCGGAAGTCGTTGAGGCTTGCCGCAGTGGAGTGTTTTGGCACTGGCACGATGGAGGTGGTTTTAAGGCACGTGGGGACAACTGCTTGGGCAAGTGACAGGTTGAAGATGTCAGTCCAGACGTCTGTCAGCTGCGCAGCACAGGCCCTGAGGACGCGCCCGGGGATGCTGTCAGGGCCAGTAGCTTTACGTGCATTAGACCTATTCAGTGCCACGTATACGTCGTAGGGGGTGAGTGTGAGGGGTTGGTGATCGGCAGGTAGCACAGCCTTGATGGTTGTCTCTAGATTGTCCCTGTCGAAGCGGCCATAGAAGTGATTAAGCTCCTCAAGGAAGGAGGCGTCGCTGGATGTGGGGGTGATGTTGGAGGGTCTGTAGTCCGTGATGGCCTGGATGCCTTGCCACATGCGTCGGGGGTCGGAGTTGTTGTTGAAGTGCTCCTCAATCCTGAGCTTATGGCAGTGCTTGGCCTTCCTGATGCCCCTCTTCGGGTTAGCCCTGGATGAACTGTAGGCTCGAGCATCGCCTGACCTGAAAGCGGTGTCCCGTGCTTTCAGCAGTAGCCTGACCTCGCTGTTCATCCATGGCTTCTGATTCGGGTATATGGTCACCTGTTTGAGGGAGGTGACACTATTGATGGTGGAGTTTATAAAGTCCAGAACAGAGGATGTGTAGGAATCAATGTCCGTGTGGGAGTCAAGGGTGGCCTGGGCTGCAAACGCCTTCCAGTCAGTGTTTCCAAAACACTGCTGAGGTGTGGAGTCCGCTTCCTCTGACCAGACTTTAACTGTCCTCACAGTTGGTTTAACCCGTCTGATGAGTGGGGAGTACTTAGGGAGCAGGAACAATGAGACATGATCAGACTGACCAAGGTGGGGGAGGGGGATGGCTTTGTAAGCTTCAGCCATGTTGGTGTAGACTTTGTCCAGTGTCTTGTCTACTCTAGTGGGGAAGGAGACATGTTGGTGGAATTTGGGGAGTACAGTCTTCAGGTTAGAGTGATGGAAGTCACCCGCAACAATGAAGGCTGCCTCGGGGTTGTGCGTCTGTTGTTTGCTAATGGCAGTATGCAGCTCTTTCATTGCAAGCTTGGCATTAGCATCAGGAGGGATATAGGCTGCAGTCACAACAGTGGAGGTGAACTCTCTGGGCAGATAGAACGGTCTGAATCTAACCAAGAGGAACTCAAGGTTAGCTGAGCAGTGACTCTCGATGATGGTGGAGTCCGTGCAACATGCTTTATTTACATAAATGCACAGACCCCCACCTCTGGTCTTACCAGAGTCTGATGTCCTGTCCGCTCGGAGTAAATGACGCCCCGATAGCTGGATGGCGCTGTCAGGAACGTCAGTGTTGAGCCAAGTTTCCGTGAAGATCAGGATGTTGCAGTCCTTGATCCAGTTGTGGGAGGTGATCCTTAGCCGGAGATCATCCATTTTGTTTGCCAGTGAGCGCACGTTGGCGAGGAAAAGGCTAGGAATCGCTACCCTGTGTGGGGCTAGCTCTAACCTGGCCTTTAACCCACCTCTGCGTCCCCGGCGGTGTTTTCGTACACGTCGCCGTCTGTTGGTGCTTCTGGTGGGCCGAGCTGGCTTCGTGCGCGCTGGTGTTCTGCCGCTCCGTTGCTCCGCGTCTGCGTCTCCATGGCTCCGCAGGCGGTCTTCAGCCCCGCGGCTTACCTGGCGTTCTCCAGCCCAGCGGGTCGGGTGGCGGTCTCCAGCTCTGCGGTGTTCTTCAGCTCCACGGGTCTTGTGGTGTTCTCCAGCTGCGAGGGTCAGGTGAGCTCCACGGGTCGGGTGGCGTTCTCCAGCTCCACGGGTCGGGTGGTGTTCTCCAGCTGCGTGGGTCAGGTGAGCTCCACGGGTCGGGTGGCGTTCTCCAGCTCCGGGGCTCACCTGGCGTTCTCCAGCTCCGCGGGACGGTTTGGGCTGAAGGTCGGGTGAGCTCCGCGGGTCGGGTGAGCTCCACGGGTCGGGTGAGGGCCGAGGGTCGGGTGAGGGCCGAGGGTCGGGTGAGGGTCGCGGGTCGGTTGGGCTCCGCGGGTCGGGTGAGGGCCGAGGGTCGGGTGGGCTCCGCGGGTCGGGTGATGGTCGAGGGTCGCGTGGGCTCCGCGGGTCGGGTCCGCGGGTCGGGTGAGGGCCGAGGGTCGGGTGAGGGCCGAGGGTCGGGTGAGGGCCGAGGGTCGGGTTGGGGGCCGCGGGTCGGGTGAGGAGCGAGGGTCGGGTGAGGGCCACGGGTCGGGTGAGGGCCGAGGGTCAGGTAAGGGCCACGGGTCGGGCGAGGGCCGAGGGTCGGGTGAGGGCCACGGGTCGGGTGAGGGCCGAGGGTCAGGTAAGGGCCACGGGTCGGGTGAGGGCCGAGGGTCGGGTGAGGGCCACGGGTCGGGTGAGGGCCGAGGGTCAGGTGAGGGCCACGGGTCGGTGAGGGCCGAGGGTCGGGTGAGAGCCGCGGGCCGGGTGAGGACTGAATGTAAAATTATCGACTTTTCTAAAACTTTATGTCTAAAATACACCCTCTTCGAGCAAAATAAAAATAATTGTGCAAACATTATCCAGACTTGGGGACTTATAACAACTGCAGCATGTTGTATGTTGCTTCTGGAATTCTAATTTTTACTATAAAGCGCAGTTAAAGTAACACAAACCATTTATTTCTGTGATGTTTCTTCTACTGTTTGAAGTTCATTTTAACATAAAGTTTTAGAAAAGTCGATAATTTTACATTCAGTCTGAAGAAGGGTCCTGACCCGAAACATCATCTATCCATTCACTCCAGAGATGCTGCCTATCCTGCTGAGTTACTCCAGCATTGTGAGTCTGTCTTTGATATGAAACAATCATCTGCATGTCCTTTTTATTACATTTCAATAATTTTACAAGTTGCATGTAGTAGAGAAAAACTTGACGTATCTGCTCACTGACCAACTGGCAGAAAATTGTCACAGTGACCTTGAAGTATTCTGAATCATCTATAGCACCCTTCCTTCTCGTGGCCACGTGTTGACTCCTTTTCTTGAAATCTGCCATGGTACTTGCTGCAGCAAGGTCACATTGTGTGATCTATATATTCTCAAAAAATCTAATTTCCTCTCCAATGAAAATAGCCTAACAGTTGCTGTTATACATAATGGCCATCTTCAGGAAGCACATTTTTAATATTCACATTTCTCACAATTATAATGACTCTTCAATAATAATCTCTTCCTTTAACTTAAAAATCCAATTCAGAAACAAAACAAAATAGTCTTTTTTTTAAATTTTAACATTTCATTTTGTTTTGGAGGGCTACGACAATCTTTTACAGTCGCACACTCGGAGTGGGAACACTAGGATCCAGTAATTAGAAGAAGACCCAAGGCTTTTAGCAGTAGCAGTGCAGAGCAATTTGTAAATTCCTGTATTCAATGACTTGCTTCTACAACTTACAGCGGCTTTCAATACAAACTGTTTTTCTCTAAATGTGAACAGTAGCCCTTCCAAAAATGCTCGCACATGGTTGCTTGCTGTTTGGGCCATCTGTATAGGAAGTGTAAATTAATTATAGGAATCTGCTAAACACGATATTCCTGAACTTTACCTTTAAAAAGTGTGTGGGGCAATAACGTAACCTAAACTATAATGACTAAGTCTGCTAAATCCACTGCTAAGTCTCTTGAAGATATATTACTTTGAAGAAGTTATCCCCCTCTCTCGGAAGAGTATTCTTTCCCGCCCTCCTACAATCAGTCTGAAGAAGGGTTCCGACTCGAAATGTCGCCTTTCCACATTCTCCAGGGATGCTGCATGACCACTGAGTAACTCCAGCATTTTGTGTCTTTTTTTGTATGCCAGCAACTGCAGTTCTTTGTTTCTATAAAATATAGAAGCTGACATGTTACCTAGAATACAACCTAGCATTCTTGCTGATATAGAAAATGTTATGTTACAGTTGTACAAGACGTTGGTGTGGCCACATTTGGATTATTGTCTTTGGTTTGGTCACCCTGCTACATGAATGATGTTAAGCTGGAAAGAGCACAAAGTAGAAGCTTTGGCTTCTTCCTGCTCCTTTTCGGACACATATGATTTCATTTATATATAGATATTGTTTATGACACTTTATAAATATTTTTGTTTTGTTTTTTTGTATGCTGTTTCACACTTGCTTTTTATTCTTTTATTCTGTTTGAAATAAATAATAAAATAAATAAATAAATAAATAAAATGAATGTTGCCAGGACTTGAAGCCCTGAACTATAAGGAGAGATTTGGCAGGCTAGGATTTTATTCCTTGGAGCAAAGAAGACTGAGAGGAGATCTTATAGAAGTGTATAAAATCACGAGGGGGATAGATAGGGTGAATGTCCATAATATTTTGCACAGAGTAGTTGAATCAACTAGAGAACATATTTATAGAGTCATAGAGTGATACAGTGTGGAAACAGGCCCTTCGGCCCACTTGCCCACACCTGCCAACATGTCCCAGCTACACTAGTCCCACCTGCCTGCATTTGGTCCATATCTTGTCCTATCCTTGCACCTCTCTAACTGTTTCTTAAACGTTGGGATAGTCCTCAAATACCTAATTTGGCAGCTTCTTCCATACACCCACCATCCTTCAGATTCCTATTAAATCTTCTCCCCTTCACCTTGAACCTATGTTCTCTGGTCCTTGATTCCCCTACTCTGGGCATAGATTCTGAGCATCTACCCGATTTATTCCTCTCATGATTTTACAGTATGCACCTCTATAAGATCACCCCTCATCCTCCTACGCTCCAAGGAATAGAAACCCAGCCTATTCAACCTCTCCCTATAGCTCAGACCCTTTAGTCCTGGCAACATCCTCGTAAATCTTCTCTGAACACTTTCAAGCTTGACAATATCTTTCCTTAAGGTGCGAGGGGATAGATGCAAACCTAAGGAGTAACCTTTTCATATGAAGGGTGATGGCCAGATGGAATGAACTGCCAGAGGGTATAGTTGAGGCAAGTACTATAACAGCATAAAGACATTTGGATATGTACATGGATAGGAAAGGTTTAGAAGGATATGGGCCAAACACACACAGGTGGGACTTGCGTAGATGGGGCATCCTAGTTTGCACGAGCAAGTTGGGCCAAAGGGCCTGTTTCCATGGTGTATAGCTCTATACTCTATGATTCTCTTATCTGTACATTTTGAATGGATTTATGCAATTATTAAATTGCTGGAGGGAGGACCTGGGTACGTGTACATCAATAACACTGTCCAGCAGTTTCTTGATTCTATCACCCATCCAGAGTTAAATTATTTTCAAGTAGTGTACTCTGTACTCCGTTGTCAGCTGACAAGTAGTTGGAAGCATTTTTGAGGCACAGGGGCTTGCTTATCTGTTTTGTATTTATATCCCTCTGTTTCCACAAGGCATTCTGGAACGTATAGTGACAGACCTTGAATCAATGGCTTTCTAGTAAGGAAGTACAAGATTTTACAGACTTTCAATGGATAAATGACCTCCATTTACACAGATTGCCAGATAGTCACTAAAAGATTTAAATAACATCAGTCCCTTGGTTTCTGAAAAATGGATTAGTTGTGTAATCTCCATGTGCTGTTTCCTGATGTATTTCCTGTTACCAGGATCCTCCTGCTTTAAAACTTAATGAAACCTTTGGGAAGCAAATGTTTTTCATATTCCATAGCCAGACACGCCAACCTAAGTAACATTTTAAAAACATATTTAATATAGATTTGGTAATGCTTCACCATTTACTAAAAATTATATATAGAATATTCTGAAAAAACATGTAAAGTTGTTTTTCTTTTTATTATCACTGATTGTGCAGCTGTTAATAGACTAGTAATTTAAAGGCCTGTATTAACAATTTGGAGATGAGAGATCAAACTCACCATGGCAATTGTGGAGTATATATGCAGTTAATAACATGTGATTATTTTTTAAATAGCCTTGGTAATGAGGGTAGACACAAAAAGGGTAACTCAACGGGTCTGGCAACATCTCTGCAGAAAAGGAATAGGTGATGTTTTTGGTAAATCAGACTAAGACTAATAATGAGTGTACCAGTTTGTCATGATGATCCCTCTAGTTCACTAATGTCATTCCGACCCGCGGCCTACAACATCTTGAGGCCGTGGACTGCGGATCTTCTAGCCGCTGGTGCGGCGGGGACTTACTTACCATCCGGAATGGGATCCCTCGTCGGGGATCCCTAAAGGGAGCTCCGACCGCCGGCCTGTGGCCTACGTCATCTTGAAGCCGCGGTCTCCGGAAGGGAAGCACCAATTCGGGACTTACCTTCCAGACGAGAGGGCCTGTACATCTGGCTGCCCGCAGCGGCGACTGCGGAGGTTTATGGCTCCAACCACGAGGGATCAATGGAGAAGGACTGAATGTACTTTGTGCCTTCCACCACAGTGAAGAATGCTGTGGTGGATGTTTGTCTTAAATTTTTATTGTGAATTGTGTGTTCTTTTTGAATGTACCGCTGCTGGCAAATTAATTTCACTGCAATTTATTGTGTTTGTGATGAATAAATCTGATTGATTGATTGATTGATTGATTGATTGATTGATTGGAAGGAAACCGGTATCTGCCATCCTTATCTTTTCTGATTAATGTGTAAAGCCTTCTGCAGTCAGCGCCATCTTGCCACGAACCGTAAATGACGCACTCAGCGCCATCTTGCCGCTAACTGGAAGTCACAGAATGAGCGCCAATTTTGCAATTAAACACAGTCCTGATCTAATAAAATGTTTATTCACGCTTTATCCATCCGAAAACTGCTGAAAGCTCTTTAAAAGCCAAGCCAATTGGGCAAACACATTGCAAGCAACAAACACATTTTTTCTGAAAACCACATCAAGGGGACTCACTGTGGAGTAGACGTGCATTCAGTGTTATTTTCAGCTCAGAGAGCCGTGACCCTCTCACTTCCTCTGTCTGGCAGAGATTCAGTGAGGCGGGAGCAGCAGAGAGAATGCAGAGAGAATAGCAAATTAAAAAAAAACATTAATATCTCTCTGATTCTTCATCGATGGGAAAAATCCTCTGGTCCAGTCTGGCAGAGGGGGACTCTGAGCGAGGTGGCCAAAGATGATGGCCATAGGTGGCGCCGTTCTCTCGGACATACGATATAGTAAGTCAAAAGCGGTCAAGATCTTAGTTTTGGTAATATAGATAACATGGACAGTGGGGTCCAGATGCATTTATTCACCAAAACCTGCTCACCAATGCCCAATTTAGAATTCATCAGGACTACTTGACTCTAGATCCCAAACACGGACCAATGAATTAAGTTTCAGAGGTAAGGTTTGGTTTAGTTTAGTTTAGAGAAAAAGCGAGGAAACAGGTCCTTTGGCCCTCCAAGTCCACGGCGACCAGCGATCCCCTTAGCGATCCGATAGCACTATCCTATACACTGGGGACAATTTACAATTTTACCAAAGCCAATTAACCTGAAATCTTGTATGTCTTTGGAGTATGGGAGGAAATCGGAGCAACCGGAGAAAACTCATGCGGTCACGGGTAGAATATACAAACTCCATACAGACAGCATCCGTAGTTAGGATCAAACGCAGGTCTCTGGTGCCGTATTGCAGCGACTCTATCCCAGCAACACCGTGTCGCCCCATTTTCAGGTCATTTCAAGATCATTCCAGAATTTGACTGAGTTAAGCATCAGGGAGCTCTGGTAGAACTGGTCAATGGGCAGTAAGGGGAAAGCCAATTGTTGGAATAAGGATGGTAGTGATCTTTTGAGTTCAATCATTCAAGTTCCAGAACATTATTTCTGTATCCCAGCACCTCGGCTGCTTCATCAGTAATCTTACTTACATCGAAGATCAGAAGTAGTGTTATCTACAGAAAATAGAACATAAAAAATAAGGAACAGGTCCTTTGATCCACAATGTCATGCCAAACTTGATGTCAAGTTAAACGAATCTCCTCTGCCAGCACATTATCCATATCCTTCCATTACCTTCCTACCCACATCCCTCCTTTACTTGCATATCCATTTGTCTATCTAAAACCCTCTTGAATACCACTATCGTAATTGCTTCCATTACTTTTGGCAGCGCATTTCAGGCACTCACCACTCAGTGTAAAAAAAAACCTGCCCTGCACATCTTCTTTACACTTTGCCCCTCTCACCTTAAAGTGATGCCCTCTAGTCTGACATTTCCACCCAGGGACAATGGTTTTGTCTACCTTATCTCTGCCTCTCTTAATATTTCTATCAGGTCTCCCCTCAGCCTCCAATGCTCTAGAGAAAACAATCCACATGTGTCCAACGTCTCCTCATACCCTCTAATCCAGGCAGCATTCTGGTAAATCTACCCCCTTCTCCAAAGCCTCCACATCCTTCTTGTAATGGGATGACAAGAGCAGCACACAATACTCCAAATGTGGCCCAACTGAAGAGCTATAAAGCTTCTTTGTTAAATGTCGATGTATTCCTGTAAGATACTGTTGCAAAACTGAAATGGTTTGTAAACTGAATTAAAAAAAACACAGCAAACGTAACTGCCAAGGGAATCCTTCCTATTTCCTACGGGAAGTTGGCAGAAATTCTAAAGAAGTCACTTAAAAGGCAGGAGATCGAGGAAACCCTGAAGGAATTTTACCTCAAGCAGATTGGAATACATATTTTAATATTGCAAATGGGAAAACAGAGTTGAAAAACAGAAGTTTAATTTTGCAACAATCTTAAAATTGTCCACATGGACAAATGTCGACACGGGGAAAGCTGAACCATTGTCCAGTCCTGCTCGTGCTTTCTGACTATTGATTGTAATAAGTCTTACACATTTTGTTTCCAATAATAGTTTCAGCAGCAGAAATAGATGAGGCAAAGCTCATTGCATCTTTCAAAGGAAATGTTAAGAATAGTTCAACCAGGGGAAGATCTGGTATTATGACAAGAGAGTGAGGCAGTGGGTTTTATTTGGATTGGTTCAGCAAGCAGGCAACACAAAGATGGTAAACTAACCCCCCCACCCCTTATCCTATACATATTAAAATTCAATTGGGTCAAAGTAAAGGAAAGTTGGCACTGGACCTTATCTCTGTGCTTTCATACAAAACTTTCTTAAGAACATAGAACACAGGCAGAGGATCTTTGTTCTGATGGCCACTGATAATCTCTCGAAAGCAATACATTGCTTTTCTCATTAAGCAGAAACAATCACTATGATATCTTCTTTTCCTGTGTGGATTAAATTATAAAAGTTTAATTAACACTTGGAAACAAGATATAAAATGAGTATACTGTGTATTAAGGAAGAGTTATGTATAGCCTGATCTAACTGTTGGTTGAAGTTCAATGGAGCAAATGTGACTGGGACTAATGTTAGAAGATAGGGATAGAGAGAGGAATGACTGAATTATTTAATGAGATGCCATCATCCTATGTTATCAGCAATAAAAGATAATAATTATGTCAATAGGGCAGATATTCAGGCTATTGAGTATTAAATTAATGCAGAGATCTGATGGTAACTGCATACCATTTACTGCCCAGCTGTTAATGTTATATATTCCAGTCTCTTCATCTCACCATTGCATTATTAAAGATGCTCAATGACACACTGCCGAAAGTAGTCAACATTTGGCATACAAACAAACTGAAATAAATTGATGTATATCAATATGATGTTTTTATGTTGATTGTGGTAAAGAGAAGAAAATGGAGTCTAAGTGCAAAGTAAAAACAATATTTTTGTGATATTACACCTGTTAAAAAGAGCACCAATATTATACTTTGTTATAAACAAAATATCAATGTTTTTAGAAAATATGGATAGGAAGTAAAAAGTGAAAATATACCTTTCAGCTCTTATGGCCCCGTAATTTCCAAAAATGATTAACTATTAAATAAGGAGTTTTGAAGTGTAGCCATTGTTACAGTTGAAGGAGCACCGCATGTATTTTATGAAAGTGAAAGATGATTAGACTACTTACCTAACATCTAACCTGAATTTAATCACCTCTTCTTTTGTTTCCAGCAATGACAGCCAACTTGAAGATGAAGATGAGGAAAAAGTACAGTAACTACTTAATAAGTAAATGCATCTTTTAAAATGAAGAGTCTTCCAAATCGATAACACAGAGGAGAGCCACTTATGCCCTTGTCCCACCTAGGAAACCTGAACAGAAACCTCTGGAGACTTTGCGCCCCACCCAAGGTTTCCGTGCGGTTCCCGGAGGTTGCAGGTGGTTGCTGGAGGTTGCTGGTAGTGGAAGCAGGTAGGGAGACTGACAAAAACCTCTGGGAACCTCCGGGAACCACACGGAAACCTTGGGTGGAGCACAAAGTCTCCAGAGGTTTCCGTTCAGGTTTCCTAAGTGGGACAGGGGCATAAGGATGCAGCACCAGGCCCTGCCACAGTTGGACAGCAAGCCTCGACCCGTCAGTTAGTGGCAGATAATGCAAAGGACTGCATTTCAGTTCTGGTGCTCAAGTACGTCATCAATCTGACCAGGAGAGCATGTATTACCATGGGATTACAATTTCTAATTCTCTGCATTAGTCTTAGCTACACCATTTCCAGTGTTCCAGTGCCTAGCAGCCATCATTCTAAATATATCCCCTCTTGGTTCACATGCTTCTCCAGTCACAAGGAGACACTATATTAATTGCACATTCTGGCCATTCATTCACCTGTTATTACCATTGCAACAAGCAGGAGCAACATTTTGCCTATACCTGATAGAAACCACAAAACATAGCACCCATCATCTCAGAGCTTCCACTTTAAAGGCACTTTTTTTCTTTAGGAATCCTTTCCATCGTTCCTCTCATAACACACTGTTAAAGGATCTGCAAGGGCACTACCCTTTGCAACTTTCTTTTCTCTCTTATCCCACAGGAGAATGCAGAATGCCACTCCACTTCACATTTGTGGGAGAAAGAAATAAACGTTTGGTGATTGGCTCTCCACTTTTAAGAAAGATGTAATTGAGCAGGTGAAAGTGAACATGGAGCAATACAGTACAGCACAGAAACAGGCTTTCCAGCCACAATGTCTGTGCCGAACATGATGGCAAGTTAAACCAATCTCTGCCTGCATGTGATCCATATCCTTCCATCCTCTGTATTTGCATGTCTAAAAGCTTCTTAAATGTCAGTCTTATCTGCTTCCACAAATTGATCAATTTCCCTCCTGGGATAAATAAAGTTATATCGTATCGTTTCGTTCAACCCCTTGTAGAGTGTCCCAGGTGCCTATCACACAAAAAATTGTGCGTACAAAAAATTGCCCTGCACATCTCCTTTAAACTTTGCCCCTCACACTTTAAAGCTTTGCCCTCTAGTCTTTGACATTTCTATGCTGGGATAAAGGTTTTGACTGTCTACCCTATCTATGTCTCTCATAATTTAAAGAACTTCTATGAGAACTCAACCTCCAGCACTCCAGAGAAAACAATCAAAGTTTGTCTAACCTCTCCTTAAAGCCCTATCATCCAGGCAGCATTCTGTTGAGCCTCTTCTGCACCCTTTCCAAACCCTTCACATCCCTCCTGTATTGGGGCAACCTGCTTTTATAAAGCGGCAACATGATATCCTTACTCTTATGACCAATGAAGGCAAGCATACCGTATGCCTCCATTACCACTTTACTACTTGTTGTATCAAGGAACTATGGACTAGGATCCCAAGATTCTTTTGTTCATTCTTCTAAACTCCAGCAAGTACAGGCCCAGTGCCATCAAACGCTCAGCATATGTTAACTTACTCATTCCTAGGATCATTCTTGTAAACCTCCTCTGAACCCTCTCCAGAGCCAGCACATCCTTCTTCAGATATGATCAAGCAATCAATCAATCAATCAGATTTATTCATCACAAACACAATAAAATGCAGTGAAATGAACTTGCCAGCAGCGGTACAATCAAAAAGAACACACAATACACAGTAAAAAATTAACACAACCATCCACTACAGCAAACTGTGGTGGAAGGCACAAAGTACAGTCAGTCCTCCTCCATTGTTCCCCCGTGGTCGGGGCCATAAACCTCCACAGTCGCCGCTGCGGGCGGGCAGATGTACAGTCCCTCTCGTCTGGAAGGTAAGTCCCGAATCAGTGCTTCCCTACCGGAGACCGCGGCTTCAAGATGACGTAGGTCGCAGGCCAGCGGTTGGAGCTCTTCTCCAGGGATCCCTGGTGAGGGATCCCGCTCCGGATGGTAAGTTCCCGCCGCGCCCACGGCTAGAAGCTCCGCAGCCCGCAGACCGCGGCTTCAGGATGTTAATGGTCGGAGTTCTTCTTCTCCGGGGATCCCCAACGTGAGATCCCAGGCTCCAGACGCCACGCCCGTGGCTAGAAGCTCCGCGGACTGCGGCTTCAGGCTGAACAGTCTGATCGGAAAAAGGCCACGCTGCGCCCGCTGCTGAAGCTCCGGGCCGGACTCCGGGAAAGGCCGCACCAATGCTTGGTGTTAGGCCACGAGGGAGGCGACAAGGAAAAAGTCACTTCTCCGTAGATGAGGCGACCGAAAGAGGTTTCCCCCTTACCCCCCCCTCACCATCCCCCACACAAGACACACCGAGAGACATTAAAACGCACATTTGGACATACTAACAAAAACCAAGTAGAAATGACTAACACGCTGCTGGCAGGGCAGCCGTCTCGTAGCGCCCCTACTGACTGGTCATATGATGCTGAAACTTCTCACAATATTCCAAATGCGGCCTGACCAGCGCCTTACAGAGCTTTAGCATAACATCTCTGTTTTTGTATACAAGCCCTCTTGAAATAAATGCTAGCATTGCTTTTGCTTTTTTTACTACTAGAAGGTAAGACCACACACCGAGTGAATTCAAGGGTTCAAGGGTGGTGAATCTGTGGAATTCTTTCCCACAGAAGGCTGTGGAGGGCAAGTCAGTGGATATATTGGAGGCAGAGATAGATAGATTCTTGATTAGTACAGGTGTCAGATGTTATGGGGAGAAGGCAGGAGAATGGGGTTAAGAGGGAGAGATAGATCAACCATGATTGAATGGCAGAGTAGACTTGATGGGCCGAATGGCCTAATTCTGCTCCTATCACTTGATCTTATAACCTTCTCCCATAGAAGCTTTATGAAAGTGTGGCCAGTATTCAAGTGCCTACGTTTTAGTGAGACTGATAGAAGACTGAGGGATGACCTTATAGAGGTGTATAAAATGATGAGGGGCGCAGATAAGGTGAATGCACATAGTATTTTTTCCAGGGAAGAGAAAGCAAAAACTAGAAGGTTTAAGGTGAGAGGGGATAAATGAGAAAGGGAGTGTGTATATTAACAAACTGCCAGAGAAAGTAGTTGAGGCAGATACAATTACAATATTTGAAAGACATTTGGACATACATGAGTAAGATAGGTTTTGAGGTTATAGGCAAATGGAACCAGCTTTGATCTTCATCAGCATTGGATGAGTTGGGCTGAAGGTTCTGTTTCTCTGCTGCATTACTCGATGACACCATTACTTTAGCACTCTCCTCATTCCAACAGTGACTGTATAGGAGCATCACCAATCTAATATAACTAGGAAGCAGATTGCTCTGTCTTGAAGGATCTGCTCATTGACATGCTGACTTTGGGCAAATCATTGGGAATGATGAGCTGGTGCTAAGAACTGACAAGAAACTAGGTGACGAGCTATATGACTTACAGCAAGGGATCATGTGATGATTAACAGGGTGGTAACTTTTTCCCATTTATCAAGGATATTGGATAATTAGTATGACCTCTCATTTCCGCACTAAAGTTCACTCCTGACAATTAATGTCAACGGGGAATGTAATAGAGTATAATGCATAGAAACAGGATCTTCTCGTTTCTGGCAACCATCAAGCACCTATTTATACTAATTGCATTTTTATTCTGTGATATTAGACAATAGACAATAGGTGCAGGAGTAGCCCACTTGGCCCCTCGAGCCAGCACCGCCATTTAATGTGATCATGGCTGATCGTCCACAATCAGTATCCCGTTCCTGCCTTCACATCAATTTCCCCCAGATCCTATCCCCTCGCCAACTATAGGGATAATTTACAGTGCCAATTTATCTACCAATTGGCATGTCTTTGGAATGTGGGAAGAAACTCAAGCACCCTGGGAAACTCACACAGTGAAAACATGCAAACTCCACACAGAGTGCACCAGAGTTACGAACTGAATCTGGGTTGTTGGAGCTGGAGAGCAACACTCATGTGCCACTAATAAAGTCATTAGCCCTGGCAAGGAGGATATTAAGGGCCTTTTCCACTTGATGATTTTGCCGGCATCATATCAGTGTTGCCAAAAGATTTTGAACATTTCAAAATCCAGCGGCGACAAAAAAGTGGTTGGGACTCTTGAAAAAACACTGTGCGTCATACGTCATCACGCCGCGTCATTGCTGCGTCATACGTCATCACGCCACGTCATATGTCGTCACGCCGCGTATTTTTCGGTGACATGATACGTCAGTGAATGACGCCGCAGTGGCCGAGAAAATCACCTAGTGGGACAAGCCCTTTTGTGATCTATTTGATGCAGACATGGACTGAAGAGATGAATGTGACTTTCACTTGCTATTGACTGAAATGAGCTTAAGGCAAAAGAAAAAAGTTTTAAGGGCCATTATCACTGTCTCAAAGCAATGCCTAGAGACCTGGGAGAGTGGATTGTAGGATGAGTGTGTTGCTTTATGGTAAGCCTTGTGAAGCTGTTTCCTGCTGGGCTGACCTTTGACTAAAATCTAGATAACCTGCTCTAGGCCTTTAGTCCCAGTTGGTACAGTAGGTCAGTTTACAGACTGGCATTCTCATGCAGTCTCTGTATTCCCATCATAGAGTCATAGAATAATACAGCGTGGAAATAGGCCCTTAGACCCAACTTCCTCATGCCGACCAGCCTGCCCCAACTACACTAGTTCCACCTTCCTGCGTTTGGCCCATATCTTTCTAAACCTAGCCTATCCATGTACCTGTCCAAATGTTTTTTAAACATTATGGTAGTATCTGCAATTTAGTTCTATCTTATTCTGTTGCTCCTTTTCCTTTTCCGCTATTTTACCTCCAATAACTGATCTGAAAGACACTAACCATGTGCTGAACATCTTGAATGTTTAGCAACAGAGGAAAATAAATGTGCTTTAATCTCTGAGGTCTATGCCCGTATTAGTGAGTGAAAATTATACCAGTGTCCTATTGATAGTAAGTTCCTTTACTTCAGAATATGCTTGGCCTACCTTGATGAAGAAGCTGGGCACAATATGGGCAGCAGGCAGCATTGAAGAAGGAGTAGGGATGCAGCTCTGTGATTTTTTGGCATTGGGAAGTGGTGTGGGGGCAGACGTTTGCATCTTTCCAGACATGTCAACTGAGATACCATCAGTCCCATAAAAGTGAAAGATTTTTTGGAACCAAATCAAAGTTATCAACAAAGAGGCAGAGGTGCAAACGGATCGTAACAGCTTAGAAATGCAATATTTACTAGAAATTCATTGGACTTCCAAATCTCAATTGGGTTTTAAAGAAGAAAATGACATATAATAGAAAAGATTCAATGAATAACAAAAAAGCCATGTAGCTATGAAAAAGAACTCCCACTCAGTTGGCTTGAGGAAATGATTGCCCACTGTTAACATGCACTCCACAAAGGAGCCAGCAGGGTTCTTTAAATCGGATTTACTGTATCGCTGATTTTATGAAACCCTATTTGGGGAGTTAAAGGGGGCTGCACAACAGGGGCATGTAAGCCTCACATTAATATTTAAATGAAGGCAATGAGGCCTCGCACATAATCTGGAAAATTTGGTTGACACTCTGCCCATAGCTTTTTGCTTTGTGGATGCCAGGGGCATCTGACACTTAATCAATTGTCTTCTTAGGACGAGTTTGTTACCTTTTATGCCTGCATCTGTTTTTTGCTCGTTGATGTGTTCATTTAGAAGTTAGCAGCTTCATTGATATTCATAAGAATTTCAGATTCTCTTTTGCACAATCCTCACAGTGCACATACACTGGCCAGAGAGTAGGAGGACTTAGAAAGGTTGGCAGTTTGGTCCAACCATGTCTCTGCATCATCGAATTCACTTTCTGGATGTTTTTAAAATATTAATGTCCATCTCATATGTCATGAACAGGGAACTATAAGAATCTAAGCAAGCAGTTTAACTCTAAGCAAGCAGTACCTAAGCAAGTTGTTTTGATGATGATAAGGATCCCAATCCCTCCATGGAACTGAAATGAAACAAAATCCAAATGTAGGACATTAAAGATTTACACAGGTGGTGTATGTTGCTCACAGCAGATGCTAAATTGAAGCCCATGCTTTATGCTTCTGGATGAATTCACTTCTGAAGGCAGATCCAGTTGGATACCAACGGAGGCAAATGGAAGGATTATAAATAGATTGCCCTTGAAATGAAACCAGAAACTTTTGCAGCAGATTAAAATGGTTCTTGACCTTTTTTGCAATGCTGTTCCTCGTGAATGAATACCCCTAACAATCAAAAACTGAGAAAAAGTATGAGGATAGGTGATATGTGCAGATTGAATGAATGGTCAAAGGCTGACACAGTGGCACGGCTGGCAGAGCTGCTGCCTCACAGCTGGCAGAGACACAGGTTTGATCCTGACCTCGGCTGCTGTACGAGTGATGTTTGCACATTCTCCCTCTGACTGCATACGTTTCCCTTGGGTGCTGTGATTTCCAACCACATCCCAAAGATGTTGGTAGGTTTATTGACTGCTGTGAATTGCCCCTAATGTATGGATGAGGGGTCGAATCTGAGGAAGAATCAAATGGGATTAATGTTAAGTTACTGTAAATGACAGATTGATATCGGTGTGGACTTTGCAGGTCGAAGGGTTTGTTTATGTGCTGTATCTCAATCACATATATTGATACCTCAACTTTCTTATTCAGATAGTCCTTGAGGTGGACAGTTTCTGGAGACTCCCTTTATACAGTCTGAAACAACCGTTCCTGTCCATGTGGACAGATGAGCCCCTTCTTGCCAATATATCCTGTATAAATGTTTAATAAATTATCCGTGCAGAAGTAGGCCATTCGGCCCATCAAGACTACTCAGCCATTCTATCATGACTGATCTATCTTTCCCTCTCAACCCCATTCTCCTGCCTTCTCCTCATAATCCCTGACACCTTCACCATCAAATATCAGTCAATCTCTGCCTTACAAATACTCAATGACTAGGCCTCCATAGATTCATCATCTTGACTAAAATCATTCCTCTTCATCTCCTTTCTAAAGGTGCATCCTTTTATTCTGAGGCTATGGTCTCTGCTTATGGACTCTCCCACAAGTGGAAACATCCTCTCCACATCAACTCTATCCAGGCCTTTCACGATTCGGTAACTTTCAATAAGGTTCACCCCTCATCCTTCAATGACATGACCTCTGTAACTCTCCCTTCAATATACATAAAGTCACGTAGCTGTTCAGCATGGAAACAGGCACTTTGTACTAACTCATCTATAATCAATCGTGATTATTTTTGCTGTGCAATCCTAGAGCTTTGTCAATAATATGAAATAAAAACAGAAAATATAGGAAATGCTGTGTTTCTGGAGTTTTCTCTTTCTCAGATTTCCAGCATCTGCAGTATTTCTGATTTTCATTTATCAATAATGCATCTTTTACTCACGGTTAAAGAGATTTTCTGCTTGCTCAACAATAACTGCTGATTGTTCATTGTCAAACAAGAAAGAAAGCATCAATGCTTGCAGGTGTTGTAGAAAATTAGAAAACGCAAATTTTCTGTTTACCAGTCTTTTGAAAGTGACAGTTTTTGTCAGAGGAGTTTCCATTCCTGTTCCAAAATAACATTTCATGCCAATTAACTAAGTTAAACAATGTAAAATGCAGTTGGAAGGTGATCAGACAGCATATAATTGTTTCATTGCTAAAGCCAGTTATGAGTGGAATCCATCTTCACAGTGCTGAAGTATTTTAAACCAAGTCTTGCATTAAATAGTGTTTTAATGAGTAATACTAACTGATGGAAATATGTACGCTCCTATCACAAAAATCAGGCAGCTGCAGCATTAGGATTAAACAAAACATCTTCTACACTTCTGAGTCTTCTGGAAAAAGAAACAAATACAAAAAATAATCCAGTTTTACACACACCAATTAAAAATCATCACCATAAGCAAGGTGGGAGAGGATGCCCAACTAAGAATGCTGTGTAAAAATGAGAAGCAAATGAGTTGGAAGCACAAACTCAGTTTAAATGTTATGCTGCAATAGTCACAACAAGGTGGACATGACTGACTGCTGAAGATTTTATGCAGTGGCATCTTTCGGAAGAATGTTGAAATTGGGAACGGAGTCACAACAACGGAGAGCAGCTAAAATAATTCAGTTTAGCGTGATAATCTAAATGATATATGCAAACCTCTGGTAGGACTTGTTTCCAGACCTCTTGAAATGGGAGGATATTTAAATAATGAAAGCAAAGTAAATATGTTACAGAGAAAGTGTGGTCAGACTGCAAAATTCTCTTAAAGAAATAGGATCTCAGGCAGCAAATATCCAGAGCATATTCAGGTCAGCTTTCTGGAAATATATGCATGGGAACAAACAGTTTTCCAGAAGAAATGTGGTGAAGAGTGGATCCATTATTACCTGTTTCTGTATGAGATGTGATGTGATGTGGATAGTTGATAACCATTTTGGTACTGATTTTTTGAAAATCAAATTTTCCATTGTTGTTAGGTTATTCCCAGGTCACCCCGGGAACCTGACAAAACAAGGATATTGAAAATGGGGATAGCATCTGATCACAACATAAATCTTGCATGTTGTAATCAGTTTCATCAGGCTTGAGATAGCTGTGCGTTAAATGGCCCCCCACCAAACTCTGTCATGGACTGGGAAGTTTACTGATTTTTCTTCCTTTGTGCTCCTCCTGGCTCCACATTAAAATGATATGGTCATTAAATTGATGGCCAACTATTAGAGACACTTGTTCCCATCTCAAATTTTCCATTCCACCCATCTCTCTGAAAGTCTGAATATCTGGAGCTGGGGTGGGATCGCATTGAAATATCCAAGATCTCAAAAGGTGAGCATCAATGATTGAGATTTTTAAAATGAGCTCAAAAAAAGATACAATTCTGGTCAGTGTCTTCAAGCCACAAATTGTCTGAAGTCCCTGCAGGACTCCATGTCTATTCAGGTAATGGCAATTTGCCAACATCTTCTCAATGTCCATATTGCTTGGTAGCAGGGAGGCAGAAACCCTGGGAAATGCACCAGTGGAAAGTAGTTACTCTCCATTGATACCTCAAGGACATCAAAATCAATTTATTTTCCTGCCCACCACTGACCATCTGATTTGGTGATGCCTATTCTTTTAGATGATGTCTTAGCATGTTTGGTTGCTGTCCAGTTTTCACCCCTGTTTGCAGCAATCCACACAATTCTGAGACCTGACAACAATGGTTTCCATAGGAGTCATTCTCAGATTAGAACTTAGAGGAGTGTACGCAAGACATGATTTCTGGAAGCCCCCTTCAGTATAAATAAAATCAAAGAGCCATTCAACACGGAAGCAGGCTTTGTGGATTATGCCAGCCAAAATGCCCCACATAAGCTATTCGCATTTACCCATGTTTGGCCAATATAACATTAAACCTTTCCTATCCATGTACCTGTCAAAATGTTTTTTTTAATGTTGTTGTTATTGTACCTCCACCAACTACTTTCTCTGGTCGCTCATTCCATTTACTCACTGCCCCCGGCATGAAAAAGTTCCCCTCAGGTACCTATCAAATGTTTCCCCTCTCACCTCAAACCGATGCCTTCCAGTCCATGATTCTCCTACCCCAGGAAAAAGACATGGACAGTCATGAGGGGAATAGATGCACTCTATTTATTCCCCTCTTGATTTTAGACGGCTCTACAAGATCACCCCTCAACCTCTTCCTCTCTACTGAATAAACTCCTAGCCTCGTCAATCCCTCCCAATAACTCAGGGCCTCAAGCCTTGGCAACATTCTCGTAAAATGTATTATCCGGCACAAAGATCTGAAAATAAAGACCTACTACAAAGAATTTAAATCACTATATGCATCATTAAACCCATGACTCTTTGTCGAGGAAATTGACGAAGGAAAAAGGGAGACCGAGTTTCGGTTCAAGAGGCTTTATTGCGTGAAATCATGGGGAGATGGCGGCAGTTAACTGCTCATCAGTTCTCTTTCTTGCTGCAGAATTAGCCGATAATTATACAGTGCAGTAAACAACATTTTTTCGGTTAGATACAATTATATGAAATATACTTCATCCTTGGCTATATGTTTTCCTGTTATTACTATCTACTACATGGTTATTAATTATATAATTAGTCATAATATAGTGTTTGTTTATGTAAATCTTATTCAACAACGGATGGTTAATACAAGTCAAACATAATACAAGGACATGCTGACATTATTCTATCTCATCTTTCAAGAGTATTATCTATCTCAAGGAAGACTTCGACCGGACGAGAAAACTTGTTTTGCAAGATTTTCATGATCTTCTCTGCAGCTGGTCAACAAGTGATGCCAATTGCCACATCCGTACACCCTTTCGTTACCTTATCTAATTCCAACCATAATTAAGTATCTGGAGATTTTTATTTTTCTTCTACACTCTTACTCTCCTGTGTAGGAAGGAACTGCAGATGCTGGTTTAAATGGAAGTTGGACACAAAATGCTGAAATAACTGAGCAGGCCAGGCAGCATCTCTGGAGAGAAGGAAACCCATTCCTTCTCTCCAGAGATGCTGCGTGTCCCACTGAGTTACTCCAGCATTTTGTGTCTACTTTTACTCTCCTTTCTGCTTACTGATTGTCATTGACATGCCTGGTCCTCATTCAGACTGGGAGTGTTAGATGTTCTTAATCTTACCCCACTACTTGCCTTGTTAGGGAATGGGAATTTACACAGTAGTTATGCAGCGTTTTGAAAGGCATTTGGATAGATACTTCAATGCAAAAGATGTAGAGGGATATGAGCCTAATACAGATAAGTATGATCAGCATAGATAGGTATTATGGTTATCATGCATGTTTCTGTGAAATAGGATTCTATGATTCTACATAACAGAGATTAAAGGGTTTCAGACCGACTTATGTTATCTACAGGTTACAGAGAAAGTTTGATGAGCAACCAGGAGAATCCTGATGGAATTTGAGAGACATTCACTCTAGATATTGTGTGGGGGGCATGACAAGTAGTACCTGCAATGGAGGATGGTTGAGGAGGGTATGATAATGAGGAAACTGATGATGCCTGAAGCTCCATCAGTTAACAATAATCTATCATGGCCACCAATGAAAAAACACATTTTATATGTAAAGTTTCGGCATAAAGTGCATGTAGGTAAGTCTAGAATCCAGCGATAGATTTTAGATTCCACTGATATATAATAAAATCATGTATGCTGGGACCTCTACACTCTCTGATCCGAGCTGCAGGATCAAGCTGATGGCAATTAGCATCTGTCTGTACACAACGATTGTGAATTTATATTTCACTTCACAGATATGTGTGGCCTTCAAGCTACCCTTGTTTTTTTATAAAAAAGATGGTTGGTGAAAAACCTCCTGCAGCTGTGTTTGGAATCAAGAGGTTTTGGAATAAAATGGCTCTCCAAGTCCCATTGGCATTTGTTTATCACCACTTGCAGATGTGTTGACCTGACAGTCACCGTAAGGGAATCTGAAATTTTAGGAAGCAACTGTGATCCCTTTGGCTAATGTGCCGTTTCATGTTTTCTGGAGGTGGTGCATCATTTGGCTGAGCTGCTGTCCTTCAGCCTTGGCTGTGCTATATGCCCTTGAGACGTTGGATAAGCAATGCCAGTGGTATCAACTCCCTTCTCTTCATCTGCTCTTTCCACTCTGTCTTCATCTTCTTCCTCAGCCAAGACATTGCAGCTTCTTCTGGGGAATCAGTGTTGGACAGGAATACAGATGATTCATTTATTTGGGTATGAAAATGTGATTTATAAACATGTCACTTTGGGCTCTGCATCATCTGCTTTTAAACTGTAGCAAGAGACACTGTATTTTATTTATTTTTTCTTACACATTTTATGAGATGGAGATAAAAGCATTTAAAAAATGCTGTATCTGTCTTTTACATACTGTGCAGGTTGATATGGGAATCTGTCATGTTAGCCTACATTACATGGTGTTGACATATTTGTATAGTTATATGTTAAAAATGCTTTTCAGAATTTCAGGATTCAGCTGATATGGTTTTGCTGAAGTGGTTAGATTTAAGTCCAATTTCCATTGTGTGGCAATCAGTCTTTTTGATGGCACAAGTAGAGTTATCATGCATCAGGGTCCAAATATTGATTTCTGATTAAGTTACCCCAGAAATTCTACAATTAGGCTGGTTAACAAAGACCTTCTTTTGAATTAGAAATCCATAGTTTTTCACTTAATGCCAAATATTGTGATGTGTTGGGAGATTTTTATTTATTGGCAGAGAAGGTAAAAGCATGAGAACTCCATAACATCATGATTTGAGCCAGGGAGACGACAATTTTTGGGGGAAAGTAGCCCACTCCAGGGGTTTCGGCACAGCCTCTGTTGCAGCACCATGTTCTAGTGCACATTCAGTGTGAGCAGCGACCATTACTGGGTTTCCTTTGAATTCCATTACAATCACCCCAAATATTTCAGTGACCTCTCTTTATACCCAGACTCATGTATACAGAGAGTATATTGCAGTCCAAGCTCCTTAGTCACCTATGTCATGATAGATTATATCAAGTGGATAGTTTTCATGAAGTAATTACCATCGTACTCAAAGGAAATAATAAAAAACGTTTAACTGATTTAGAGTAATTTGCAGCACAGAAACAGGACCTTCGGACCATATTGTCCATGCCATCCAAGTTGGCATGTTGAACGTCCCATTTACCCTTAGCTCTATAAGCTCTGCCTATCCATATATCTGTCCAAATATCATTAAAAATACATAATTGTATCAGCTTATTTAGTTTCCTCTGACAGGTCAATCAGATACAGACTACCCTCTGAGTGAAATGGTTGCCCCTGAGGTCCTTCTTACATCTCTCCCCTAAGCCTATTCCCTTGAGTTTTAGAATCCTTTACCCTGGGGTAAAAAACTGTGAACGTTCTCTATATCCATGACTCTCATGTACACTTCAATCCTTCAACCCCACACTTCATGGACCCCATCAAACCTCTTGTACGGGCAGGGCCGGATTTAGATGAAGAGAGGCCGTAGGCTATTTCACTTGTGAGCCCCCCCCTCCTAATCCCCCACCCCCAAAACTAGAGGACCATGACTATCCGACAGTGACAGTGTGACACTTTTAGATCCTACTGTATGTTGTCATTAAACAGTTGGTTTTAAAATACATATTCAATTCACCGCGGAGAGGGCGATGCCTTACCTGGATCGCTGTTTGAAGCTCCGGAGTGTTGGGTCTGCTGCTTCAACATCAGAACTGTGGTTTGCGGTGCTCCCAACTTCGAACCGTGCTGATTTCAACATCGCGGAGCCCTGGGATCCCTTTGCCGAGGGCCGCCAGCGTGAATCTCCGCCCAGCTCAGCCTGTGGACTTCGGGAGCCACGGTCTCCGGTAAGAAGTGACCTATTCAGAAGTCCAAGCCGCTGAGAATGTTCTCCCGTTCCGACGTCAGATGGGGACCCCAAATTTCACTGCATACCTCAAAGGCATTGGACTTTGTCTCAACACCCCTTACTGGGATTAATCTGGGCTTCCTCTTTCATCAATTGGTAGACACATTTCAAAGTCTGTGGGGTCATGGCCCAATGATAAGTAGGAGGAGGTGTCTGAGAGTTGGCGCGTGGCCTCAGCTTTGTAGAGATCGACGCGCCAGACAACCACAGCACCTCCCTGGTCGGCGGGTTTGATCATGCAGTCTGGGTTGTTGTGGAGTGAGTGGAGGGCTGTACGTTCAGTGGGGGAGAGGTTAGAGTGAGACAGGGGAGTGGAGAAGTTGGCGCGGTTGATGTCCCACCGGCAGTTTAAAATAAAAAGGTCTAAAGCCGGAAGATGGCCATGAAGGGGGGTCCAAGAGAAGGGGGTCCGTTGGAGACTGGAAAAGGGATCATCAATGGGGGGGGGGGGCTAGGACTCCTTCCAATGGAAGAACGCTGTGAGGCAGAGGCGACGGAAGAAGAGCTACATCCATTTCGTGTCGAGAGCATTCTTTAGACCTGAAGACGGAGTCTGAAGAGTCTCAACCCGAAACACTACCCATTCCTTCTCTCCAGAGATGCTGCCTGTTCAGTGAGTTACTCCAGCATTTTGTGTCTATCTTTGGTGTGACAGTTGTCTCACTTCATCGGCTTCATGTATTGCATGCCTAGAAGAGACGCTTTACATGCCACTTGCATCTATTCAACCAAGTGCGCTCAAATTGAAATCTCACATCTTTGCGAGGGAGGGATGTGACCACTGGCTAAAGCAAAGGCAGTTATCAAGAGTATCAAGAGTATATTTAATTGTCATTTGGAACCCTGGAGGTCCAAATGAAATGCCGTTTCTGCAGCCATACATTACACACAAATAGACCCCAGACACAACATAATTACATTTTACATAAACATCCATCACATAGCTGTGATGGAAGGCCAAATAAACTTATCTCTCCACTACACTCTCTCCCCCCCGATGTCAGAGTCAAAGTCAAAGCCACCGGCTGGCGATGGCGATTGTCCCGCGGCCATTAAAGCCACGCCGGGTGGTGCGAGGTCGCACACCGGGTCTTGATGTTGGAGCCCCCGGTGTGCGCTCGCAAAGTCCCGCATTCCAAGCCGCGCGGGGCGGTGATGTCAGGCCCCGCTCCAGGAGCTCTTCAACCCCGCAACTCGGGCGGGGGAAGTCGCCGTTGCAGGAGCCCCGAAAAGCGGTCTCCCTCCAGGGAGCCGCGGGCTCCCGGTGCCGCCGTCCGCAGACCCGCAGCAGCAGCCTCCGACTCAGCAGCAGCAGCAGCAGCGGCAGCGGCAACGCTCCTCCACCGCTCCACCCGCTCCGGTCTCGGCCAGCTCCGCGACGGTGAGGTGAGTCGGCACCTGAGTCCCCGGCTTCTTCCTGTTGGAGGCCGCTCCTCGTTGCGGCCCCAACGACAGCTGAGGCCCGACGAGAAAAGGTCGGGTCTCCAGTGCAGGGAGAGATTCAAAAGTTTTCCCCCCCCTCCCCCCCACCCCACCCCCGCCCCCCCACACACACACCCCAACATAAAATAACAAAAACTACATAAAAACATAGACAAAAAATAATAAAAACGCGGACAGGCTGCAGAGGCCGCTGCTGACCAGAGTCGCGCCGCCTACCGGACAGGGAAATAATAGGACAGGGAAATAATACCGCCAGTTAATTAACCACGTTCCCGAATGTGAGAACGATTTATATATGTAACATTTTTGTTTATAAATCCTATGTAACTCTGTTTTGATTTTTAATGCCGAGTTAAAACCTCGTCCCGTGGGAAGGGCAAGCGTCAACTGGTTTTATAGTGCCTTCATTGTTGGTAGGTGCTGTATTTTCACACGGACCGCTGCCAGTTTTCTCAACTTCCATAGCCGCTCTGCATAAGTGGGGGAGAGAGAGAGAGAGAAGGGAGAGAGAGAGGGGGAGAGAGAGAAAAGGGAGAGAAAGAGAGAAGGGGAGAGAGAGAAGGGAGAGAGAGGGGGAGAGAGAGGAGGAGAGAGAGAAGGGGGAGAGAGAGGGGGAGAGAGAGAAGAGGGGAGAGAGAAGGGGAGAGAGAGAGGGGGAGAAGAGAGAGAGAGGAGGAGAGAGAGAAGGGGGGAGAGAGGAGGAGAGAGAGAATGGAAGGAGGGAGAGAGAGAGAGGGGAGAGAGAGGAAGAGAGCGAGAGGGGGAGAGAGAGAAGGGGAGAGAGAAGAGGGGGGAGAGAGAGAAAAGGAGAGAGAGAGGGGGGAGAGAGAGAAGAGGGGAGAGAGAAGGTGGAGACGGGAGGGTGGGGGTCATTTTTCCACACAAGCCATAAGTGACTGGGCAATCTGAACCCAAGCACCAAGTTGTAAGCAGCCGTAGGTGCGCATCCCTCAGGACAGTCCCCACTCTCCCACGGCCACCCTCCAAGGGCTGTGGGTCGGGTGGAGCAGAGGTGTGGGACAATGTTCATCCCTCCACAGTGATGTGATGGAGGTGGGGGTCTGGGCCAATCGCTGACAAGTCCCGCCCCCCGGCAACGCCATGTCTGTTATTGGACTTTTCTGGGGTTTTTTCTAGAAGCATGTTTACAAATACTAGTAAGCAGCAATTTAATTACAGATTTCTTACACAGCTTCAGTTTATTTTTAAAGAATAAAGATAAAGGGAGAAAAAGATGATAGAAAGTAGAAAATGAGAAAAAAGATGAGAGACTTTTCTTTTGAGCGGCAGTCGGTTCGTTGGCCTGTAGGCGACGCCGCCTTTCGGGTAGGTGGCGTTTTGACAGAGCGGCCATTCGGTGAGTTTGCTTTTAGGCGACGCAGCTTTTCGGTTAGTTGGCTTTTAGACGTCCCACCCTTTCGGTTAGTTTGCATTTAGGCGTCCCATCCTTGCAGTTAGTTGGCGTTTCATCTTTGTACTCTTTCAGTTTTTTGGCGTTTTTGCTTTGTTTCCATTTGGTTGTTTGGCTTCGACTTCTTCACTTCGGTTCTCATCTGTCGGCGCCACGTCCAGGTACCACTTTGGGCATTCGTATGTGGTCTGCAGCATCACAGCTCATATGCCTCAATTCCTTATCTTCCATGCTCTTTTCCTCAATAAAAGCTGATGAGAAATATAATTTAATAATCTCCCATGTCGTGTGCCTCTGCATAATGAGGGCCATGCTGAAGGGCACCTATTCTCTCCTTAGTCACTGTTTTACTCTTAATATAACTGTAGAATCTCCCAGGGTTTTCATTTACCTTGTCTGCCCTTATTTTTCATGTACTCTTTTTACCCTCCTGATTGCCTTCTTAAATACACTCTTAAACTTATCATCACTGAGGGATTTGCTTCATCTCGATTTCCTAAATCTGGCACATGCTGCCTATTTCTGACCAGAGTCTCAACATCTCTCCTTAATCAGGGTTCTCTAAACTTGCCAGCATTGCTCTTTACCCTAACAGAAACATGCTTCCCCTGCACTCTTCTTATTTCACTTTTGAAAACCTCCCAGTTGTGAGCCACCCTGTTGCCTGTAAACAAACTCACCCAATCAACCTCTACATGTTCTCGCATAATGCCTCCAAAATCGGCCTTGACCCAATTGTATCATTAGTTTAAAAAGAATGTGAAATAAATTTACACCAAGGAGCTACACAATGCCTTTGAAGAATGCAAGCAAAGGTTGGCAGTTGAAGGTCGCCTTGTTCAATGCAATATTCTTGTCAATGTTTGGATGACATATGTAGAGTATGCCTTCATGTTTGCCTTGTGTGACTGCCCGGGTTTCCGCCACAACTCCGGTTTCCTCCCATATCCTAGGGGTTGCTTGCTAGTAGCCCAATGAGCCAAATATCTACCTTGTGTGTCGAAATGAATACATTCATCTTCCATGTGCACTAGTTACAACATACTTTTTAGTGCAGCCATATTCCTGGATTTTTGTCTGTGGTTCTAAGGTCTCTGAAACATACTAAATAAACATGAGTAACTTGTCACAATTACACATATTTATTGATTTTATAGGTCAATAGAGACAACCTGGGGAGTTTTTAAGAGCAGCCCCTCACTGGCTAACCCACGTTCCTCTACAAGATTCTAGTTGCATTCCCAGCCTCACTAATCCATAACTATAATTCCCCCCATCCCCAATATCTCATTGGATGTAGTTCCTTTATAACACAAAATATATTAAGATTGTGCAAATTTATTAAAATGATCCATGCCATGGTTCGGGACAAGTTTAACCTGTTGTCCAATTCTGCTGTTTTTTAAGCTATCCGGATTGTTACAGGACATTCCTTCTGTCAAAATGTCTTAAGTAATATATACAACTAGTTTTTATGTTAAGGGTTTAACTTCAGGGAGAAGATCAACTCTTGCTACAAGAAAGCTAATTCAGGAAGAACAGCATCATACCTAATGGCAGCAATGAGACCTCGTAAAATAATTGTAACGTCTGTGTTATTGACAGGTGTGCTTCAAATGATTTCTTGAAATGGCTCACACAGTTGTGCAGGGGTTGTTTTGTAATGAAGACCGGATAATGACGTTTTTTGATGTCAACCACAGGAGGTTTGACAGTTATCCTTCAGAGAGAAATTATGCACAGGTGCAAGGCTGGAGGTAACTCAGGCTGAATTAGTCTGGTAGGCACAGGTGTAATGGGAGTGAAGACCACGAAAATGGAGAATAAGCAACAGGACAAATGAGGCAGAGTTAGGAGCAAGAATACAATTTAAAGTCAAGGCATGTAAAAGATTGCATGAAGGAAAAAAAGGAGATCTGAATTTCAAAATTAACTCCTGAATCAAAAACAAGTATGACAGCAGATGAACAAATAATGATGCTGAATGATTATGCTGAATGAATCAGTAAAAACAAGGAACTACAGATGCTGGTTTACACAAAAGGACACCTGAAGATGGGTCCCGACCCAAAACTATGACTTCCCAATCCTACTAACTTACCAGGCTCACCACATGACTACGTCACCTATTTATCTTCTCCAGAGATGCTGCCAGAGCTGCGGAGTTACTCCAGCACTTCGTGTCCCTACATAAATCACATATATTCCTCCTATGCTATAAGACTCTCTTCATCAACATAGTGAGTCTGCTATAGTGGAAAGCATTAAAGGCCATGAATTACCAGACAGCTGTCACAGTTCTCCATTGCAACTTCATCAAAAATAAGCTGTCGATGTAACTGCTGCTGCACTTCTAATGAGGCCACTGCAGCCTAATACAAGGAAATGTGGGGAGGTAGGACTAGTATAGTTGGGGCATGTTGGTTGGTGTTGGCAATGTGGACTGAAGGGCCTGCTTCCATGCTCTGTGGCTCTGTGATGCTGGGTGAAGCGAACCAAATGAAAAGCAAGACATTACAGATGTTGGAAGTCTGAATCAAAAAGAGAAAATGCTGGAAACACTCAGCAGATCAGAGTATCTTGTCTGTTTTTATATCATTTGGAGCATAATCTATCCTCATCTTCTTCTAACCCTCATTCAGTTCATCTGGAGGGGGCGGAAGTCCCAATAGAAATGGTATTGGGAATGAACAGCAGCCACAGCAACTGCTATGAAGAGAAAAGTTGTGGTCAGAAACTCTACTAACTGTACTAAATCTATTCATCTTCTGTAATTTGGATCATGGCTGCAACATCTGCTGAAAATCAAGCACTGCAACAAATCATTCTGAAAGTTATCTTGCAGCCTTTTTAATTCATTTTCACTCTCATTTTACATATTTTAATATTTAAAGCAATATTTGCAAAATTATTCAAAAGATTATATGTTTTCAAAGGGGATATTGATCCAAATACATATTCTATATATAAAATTAGGGACTTTCTCTCTGCTTTAGATTTAAAAACACTTTTAGTACCCATGTACATGGCAAATAGGATTGTGCAGAGAAACTATATACAGCTCTTAAAACCCTCTGAAGTCATTGCTCAGTTTGTACAATATTAAGCGATTATTAACGTAACTATGCCAAGTCAGTTTTTAAAGTTTGGAATCAAAGGCCACATAAACATTATTACAAACTGGAAGAGCCTGAAAATATAAATCCTGCTGCTATAAATTTCCTGAATCATTTGTTATTGGTTTTACTTCACACTATGGCATATTGATGGCGTTCTCACTTTTACAGCAGAGGGTTGTTGGTTCATGGCTCAATCTAGATACTGAAGAGCAAATATAAGCTGGGGCCTCAGTGCACTAATGACGCCTTTGAATAAACTGAAGTACTGTCTGTCCTCTTGATGGAGATGAATATCACATGACACGATTTTGTCAAAGATCATAGGACTATTTATCCTTCAACCAAGAATACTTAGAGCATCTGAGATCAGTGTCTGATTTCTGGTTGTAATGTAAAAATTACTCAATGTAAAAATAGTTGTTGTAATTCTTACATAACAGAGTACACTTAAAAAATATTGAATTGGCCAGTAATAATTTGGGGACGACTTAAAGTCATAAATGAAAATATTTCATATTGTTTGGTTTTCACAAAAGCTTGTGAAATCAATTGTTCTTTGGTGACATGGAACTAGTTGTCCTTTCGCAGGTCTCCTCAATTATTATTGTTGTGTAAAAAGAGCAAAGTTTCATGCTGCATTACTTGTTCTACTGTATTTAACAATATCAAGGCGATTTGAGAAGCCCTTTTCGCCAGAATTCATTCTTCATGCTGTATTAGGAAGCTCGAAAAATGGTGATGTAAATGCCCCAAATACAGAATTTAAAGACAAATTATGTGCATAACATTGATAGAAAAGCAAAATTACATCACCAGGACTATCTTGATCCACTTTAGCTGTGCAGACAATTTTGTTAACAATAGTGTATGCAGTAATTGTTGAGAGGTACCTTTAGAACATAGAATAGTACAACACAGGAGCAGACCCTTTGGTCCAGAATGTCTGTGCTGAACATGTTGCCAAGTTAAACTAATCTCCTTTACCTGCACATGATCCACATCCCTTCATTCCACAAATGCTGCCTGACCTGCTGAGATCCTCCAGCCGTTAGTGTTTTGCTCAAGATTCCTGCATCTGCAATTTGTTGTATCTCCTTCTCTACCCATGTCCTAGGTCAATGGTTGGATTGTAGCTGCAGCAGGCAATAGAGCTCCATCTTAGTCCCCTTTGTGAAACCCGCCTGTGACATTGCTACTCAATAGTGTTTCAGTAAGAGAAATGTTCACTGAAGCTCCACAGCGAGTAAGGTGTTATGTAAAATTTGAGAAATCATTTTTAGGAACATTCCTAGTGCCCATTCCTTCTTTCCTGTGTCCCACCCCAGTACACATGAATTTATCCCATTATCCCCCCCCCCCCCCCCCCCGCCTCTCTTCCTCCCCCTCCCACCAACCCCCCCCCCCCCCCCCCCCCTCCCCGCTATACTCAGAGACTGTGTCTCCACACCTACATGAATAGAAAACGACAAGTTTCCTGGGTGTGGAAATATCAGCCCTTCTCAGTCCCTACAGTTTTTTATGTTTTTCATAGGAAGGAACTGTAGATGCTGGTTTACACCAAAGATAGACATAAAATGCTGGAGTAACTCAGTGGGAAGGAATGGGTGATGTTTTGGGTCGAGAAGAAACATCATCCATTTCTTCTCTCCAGAGATTCTGCCTGCCCCGCTGAGTTACTCCAGCATTTTGTGTCTATTTTTTATGTTTTTCGCTGGATTACTCTCGTAATTTTTACTTTCTCATTTATTACCAATGCTTTAGATCCTCTGCTGAATTCTGAAATGTTCCCAATTCTCAGGCTTACTGCTCTTTTTGGCAACATTGTAAGGCTTCTGCTTTGATCTAATACTATCTTCAATATACATTTGCTTCATTTCAATTTCACATTGTGCTCATATAATCTCCTCAACGCTTGCACCAAATTCAGAATATTTTCTTCTCCTGTGAACATAGCAGTCAACAGATCACTTTGATTACTGATGTGGTGATCCACCACTTGAAAAAAATATTCGTCATGGTCTGGAAGTTCCTGGTTAACGAATTGACTCCATCAGGCAACTTTGTGCGTTGGTAGAGCACATTCTTCATGTCGATGTTTCTGTGGTGATGATTATTTTTGTTTGTCAACATTTAATTTAACATGCAAATAGAAGAAGTGGAATTTTGTAAATATCTTTGATGCTACTAACTTTGTATCCAGGTCCATTGGAGTGTTCCATGTATATAGCTCATTTTAGTTGACCCAACACAATTGCAATCTTTAGTCTAATTAAATACAGCCATTAGAACATAGAACAGTGCAGTACAAGAATAGGCTCCTAGGCCCACAATGTATGTGGTGAACTTGATAGCAAGACCACCACTTGTCTACCTGTACATAATGCATTTTCCTCCTTGCCCTGCATATCCATATGCCTATCCATTATAGGTGTGGCCCAGTCATTTTAATCAATTTCCAAAAGAATAGCCTGTTATTCTAGCCTCAATGGTTCAATGGTACTTTATTGTCACGTGTAGCTAAGTACGGTGAAATTATTGTTTTGCATACAGTTCAGTGGCTATCCTACGATACATTAGGCACCATCGTACTAAATATAAGAGTGTACTGTAAGTTAGTCTGCCCTTTTCCCTGTGAGATTGACTGACTTTGGTTTATAGTACTTCAGCTTTGCATCTGCTATGATGTGAATGTGGGCACTCCATTATTATATTCCATTATGGTCATAAATGTACAGCCATGCCAGTTGGTGCAATTTTTAAGTATCATCCTCTTCACCTAGTTTGATTTTTTAAAATTTTAAGTTAGAGATACAGCAAGGAAATAGGCCCTTCTGCCAACCGAGTCCACGCCGACCATCAATCACCCTTTCATGCTAGTTGGATGTTATCCCACTTTTTAATCCACTTCCTACACATCAGGGAAGCAATTTTACAGGAAGATCAATTAACCTACAATCCCGCATGTTTTCAGTATATGTGAGGACATTGGAGCTCCCGGAGGAAACCTATGCAGTCACAGGGAGAACTTACAAAGATCCTAGGCAGTGCCCAAGGAGGCACCTTCCCCTTCTGCCCCTCTACCGTTGCCCGCTTTGTTGGGACTGCTTAGTCCTCATTTACAGTCGAGTTGGAAGGCTACAATCGAAATGCCTTATTTATATGCGTTTTTTATTATTTTAAGTTGTTTTACTACATGCATAGTTTTACGGCATGGATATATTGGTTGTCTCTGCGTATGATGCTTTTCATGACACCCTAAATCTTGCTTTCAGGAGTACAATTTCCTGCTGCAGAAAGCTTTCCCGTACTATTGCTGGAGCTCAAGTTATTTTCTACCATTTATTTTCAGTGCCTCATTGTGAGGGCCTCAGCCTCAAGGATGCCTGGTTATGTGCCAATGTGCCTAATTTGAATATATTATAATATAATTTGCATTTAATTTGCATTGCACTCATGATTGGAAACTGTAAAAATGGTTTGACACACATGAATTAACCAGAAGGATAGAATACCAAAATTGCATCTCAAGGTATGCTTTACATATGGATGCATAAATGTGCAATATGTGTCATAGACATTAATGGAATGAAAGCAAATGCAATTTCTCTTCAGCTGAGCTGCTGTGAGGGTACAGCATTGTGCAATGTGTGCTGATTGTTGTGAGTGGGATTATACCATTATTTGTCAGGGTACCATTAGTCAGTCTTTTTAACAGTGACTTACAAGCCTATTCACTAAGTAGTATATATGACAATATGATGTAGTTAAATTTGATAAATTCCACATCATAGCTTAATACTGCAATGCTTGCAACAGAAGTTATTTTATTAAGTTGCATGTTATAGCTTGAATACAGTATTCATGATCTGTACCAGCAAGCAGAATTCTTAATGTGGTATCAATCAATTTGAATTATGGTCTATGCTGGTTGTTATATAAAAGAAAATCATGTTACACTGGGAAGAGCAAATACAGACAATAATTGTATCATCATAAGGGGTCATAGAGTTGCACAGGAAAGAAATGGATCCTTTGGCTCACCATGTCCATGCTGACCTTTATGCCCCACTACATTAATTCCATTTGCCTGCATTACTCATCCGCTTATTGAAAGTATATTAACGAATACAATTGTTGTGTACTGGTGCATTGCTATTGACCCATTCAGTTGTCTGGACTCCAATCCATCTCAACGTAATTCCTGGGATGTATCTATTAATGCTGCCTTCCAAGGACCCTACCAAACGGCTCAGGGTCAGTGCAAGGCCATCTATTTGTATGCTGCTGTGTGGCCCTGCATGACTAAAAGCGCATCTTCTGTTTCATCACATTGTCCACATGCACCGTCTTCCTCCAGCGCTATTAACAAAGTGTTTCGTTTGCAGAGGCTTCCTGAAGGAAAGTGATACAATCCAGTAGATTCCTACTTGGTGATCCAGTAAAAGATATAATCATGGACTTTTAGAGGATTCAGGTTTGCAAGTCGACCAGTGGATTGTAGGTTTGGAATGTGTGTGGCACCCGAGTCTGTGAGTTCCATCTCATAGCCGTATCTTCTCCATGGGAAGCTATGTGTGAGATCGATGGAAGCTCCACTCCTAATTTCTGCAGGAAATAACAACAAAAATTTTTGAAAGTCATTTGGACAATAACGTTTAAGAACATTATTGGCCAAGAACTGGTAGGTGGGACTAGTGTAGATGGGGCATCTTGGGCTGCATGGGAAAATGGGCCGAAGGGCCTCTTTCTGTGCTGTATGACTCTATGACACTAAGAGAGAATCTGACACATTCAGATTTCTGGTGACTAAGCATGAAGGCCTGAACAAAATCAATTGAATGTAATTTTACCGTTCGACTCCTTTACTGGTGATGGCATGCAATACAAATTATTGTATTTAGTATCCAGATAATTTATCATTGTTTGCACAACTTTTACCTAGTTAAAGTCGATGAAAACTGGGTAGGTTTTGCACACACAAGATGGTGGGTGTCTGGAATATACTGCTAGGGCAGGTGGTGGAAACATAGAAACATAGAAATTAGGTGCAGGAGTAGGCCATTCGGCCCTTCGAGCCTGCACCGCCATTCAATATGATCATGGCTGATCATCCAACTCAGTATCCCGTACCTGCCTTCTCTCCATACCCCCTGATCCCCTTAGCCACAAGGGCCACATCTAACTCCCTCTTAAATATAGCCAATGAACGGGCCTCAACTACCCTCTGTGGCAGAGAGTTCCAGAGATTCACCACTCTCTGTGTGAAAAAAGTTCTTCTCATCTCGGTTTTAAAGGATTTCCCCCTTATCCTTAAGCTGTGACCCCTTGTCCTGGACTTCCCTAACATCGGGAACAATCTTCCTGCATCTAGCCTGTCCAACCCCTTAAGAATTTTGTAAGTTTCTATAAGATCCCCTCTCAATCTCCTAAATTCTAGAGTGTATAAACCAAGTCTATCCAGTCTTTCTTCATAAGACAGTCCTGACATCCCAGGAATCAGTCTGGTGCACCTTCTCTGCACTCTACGCAATACTCCAGGTGTGGTCTCACCAAGACCCTGTACAACTGGGGGGGAGGTGGGTAAAGATCGGGGGTGGTTTATGGAATGTTCTGCTCAGGAGATGGCAAATGAAAGGAAACGAGGCAAAGATTGATGATTGAAGGGGGGTTTAAGCATCATGGAACCAAACGGAGGCAATGTACAGAGTATGAAGAAAACATTTTGCCTTTCCTGACCGAAATTCAGTGCGATGAAAATGACATACTTGCTTAATCTAGCTGATCCTGACCTGATTTCTCAACCTTAGGCCAAAAAAATATAATCAAAATGCCAGATGCAATGTGGGGTCAATTATTAATGTTATAATGAGGATTTGTGATACTGAGGAGTAGGACATCGACATGACTGGCCACAATGGGTCCAGGGGTCAGCGTCACATTTAGTGCCTTCAAACCTGCTCTTCTCACACTCATTGTACTAGCATTTCATATTGATCCCCAAACACCTCGTATAAACTGTGAGGAATCAGTCAACGTATACCAATACCTCGACAATTGTGTGCCATGCTGTTAAATATTAAAATGTATGTCGATGAAAATACTTTGGACTGTAACCTTTCATCAACCAATCCCCATAGAAGCAAATATGATTGGAAATCAAACAGCCTGAATGGAAACAAAATGATTATTAGTTTTTAACATTCTGAACATTTTTTCAAGAACAGTTTTCCTAAAACTGTGTCTGGTAATTATACTGACACACAGTTGATATTTATGCCATTTTAATTACAAGTAGCCAGAGGAGGATCCTAACTAATATTCTTTTTACAGTTATGAAGAATTATGTAAAGTGGTAAATTGATGCTCTAATGGCAATTTGTAATTTATTGTGGTTGCAACTAATATTGATCCGCTCATATTTAATGTGTAATTTTGGAATAACATTTTCTATTTATATAAATACCTTAATAATTTACCCTATAGAATCCTACAGTCACAGAAACATACAGCACAGAAGCAAGCCCTTCAACAACCATTTCAATGACGACCATTTGGACAGTCCCATATGGTCCATGATTTTATAGGGGTTGGACAGGCTAGATGCAGGAAGATTGTTCCCGATATTGGGGAAGTCCAGAACAAGGGGTCACAGTTTAAGGATAAAGGGGAAATCCTTTAGGACCGAGATGAGAAAAACATTTTTCACACAGAGAGTGGTGAATCTTTGGAACTCTCTGCCACAGAAGGTAGTTGAGGGAAGTTCATTGGCTATATTTAAGAGGGAGTTAGATGTGGCCCTTGTGGCTAAAGGGATCAGGGGGTATGGAGAGAAGGCAGGTACAGGATACTTAGTTGGATGATCAGCCATGATCATATTGAATGGCGATGCAGGCTCGAAGGGCCGAATGGCCTACTCCTTCACCTATTTTCTATGTTTCTATCTGCTTTGGTAATTCACATGGTAGATACTTCTTAAATGTTGTATCCTTAAAACCTATTTTTTAGGACACAACATTTTTAAGTGTTCTTAAAACCTAGTCGTTAAGTACCTCTGTGGTCTTAAGGTACTTAAGTACCTCAGGTTAACCATATAACCATATAACAATTACAGCACGAAAACAGGCCATCTCGGCCTTCCAAGTCCGTGCCGAACACTTATTTTCCCCTAGTCCCATCTACCTGCACTCAGACCGTAACCCTCTATTCCTTTCCCATCCATATACCTATCCAATTTATTTTTAAGTGATAACATCGAACCTGCCTCCACCACTTCCACTGGCAGCTCATTCCACACAGCTACCACTCTCTGAGTAAAGAAGTTCCCCCTCATGTTACCCCTAAACTTCTGTCCCTTAATTCTGAAGTCATGTCCTCTTGTTTGAATCTTCCCTACTCTCAATGGGAAAAGCTTATCCACGTCAACTCTGTCTATCCCTCTCATCATTTTAAAGACCTCTATCAAGTCCCCCCTTAACCTCCTGCGCTCCAAAGAATAAAGACCTAACTTATTCAACCTTTCTCTGTAACTTAGTTGGTGAAACCCAGGCAACATAAATCTCCTCTGTACTCTCTCTATTTTGTTGACATCCTTCCTATAATTGGGCGACCAAAATTGTATACTTTACTCCAGAATTGGTCTCACCAATGCCTTGTACAATTCTAACATTACATCCCAACTTCTATACTCAATGCTCTGATTTATAAAGGCTAGCTTTCTTTACCACCCTATCTACATGAGATTCCACCTTCAGGGAACAATGCACAGTTATTCCTAGATCCCTCTGTTCAACAGCATTCCTCAATTCGCTACCATTTACCATGTACGTCCTATTTTGATTTGTCCTGCCAAGATGTAGCACCTCACACTTATCAGCATTAAACTCCATCTGCCATCTTTCAGCCCATTCTTCCAAATGGCCTAAATCTCTCTGTAGACTGGAAATCTACTTCATTAGCCACAGCACCATCTATCTTAGTATCATCTGCATACTTACTAATCCAATTTACCACACCATCATCCAGATCATTGATGTACATGACATAGAAACATAGAAACATAGAAATTAGGTTCTACACTAACTTCCCTCAATGTCCTAGGGAATATCCTGTCAGGACCTGGAGACTTATCCACTTTTATATTTTTCAAAAGTGTCAGTACTTCTTTTTCTTTGAAGCGCATAGTTTCCATAGCTACTCTACTTGTTTCCCATACCTCACATAATTCAATTTCCTTCTCCTTGGTGAATACCGAAGAAAAGAAATTGTTCAATATCTCCCCCATTTCTTTTGGCTCTGCAGATAGCTGTCCATTCTGTCTCTCTAATGGACCAATTTTATCCCTCGTTATCCTTTTGCTATTAATATAGCTGTAGAAACCCTTTGGATTTACTTTCACCTTACTTGCCAAAGCAACCTCATATCTTCTTTTAGCTTTTCTAATTTCTTTCTTAAGATTCTTTTTACATTCTTTATACTCCTCAAGCACCTCATTTACTCCATGCTGCCTATAATTATTGTAGATCTCTCTCTCTTTTTCCGAACCAAGTGTCCAATTTCCCTTGAAAACCTTGGCTCTTTCCAATTTTTACTATTTTCTTTCAACCGAACGGGGACATAAAGATTCTGTACTCTTAAAATTTCACCTTTAAATGTCGTCCATTTCTCTTCTACATCCTTCCCATAAAACAATCTCATCAAAGTTAGCCTTTCTCCAATCAAAAATCTCAACCCTAGGTCCAGTTCTGACCCTCTCCATAATTATATTGAAACTAATGGTATTGTGATCACTGGATCCGAAGTGCTCCCCAACGCATACCTCCGCCACCTGACCTGTCTAATTTCCTAACAGGAGGTCCAGCACTGCCCCTTCTCTAGTAGGTACCTCTATGCATTGCTGCAAAAAACTATCCTGCACACATTTTACAAACTCCAAACCATCCAGCCCATTTACAGAATGTGTTTCCCAGTCTATGTTGAAATTGAAATCTCCCACAATCACTACCTTGTGCTTACTACTAATATCTGCTATCTCCTTACATATTTGCTCTTCCAATTCTCGTTCCCCATTTGGCGGTCTATAATACACCCCTATAAGTGTTGCTACACCTTTCCCACTTCTCAGTTCCACCCAAATAGCCTCCCTAGACGAGCCCTCTAATCTATCCTGCCAAAGCACTGCTGTAATATCTTCCCTGACAAGCAATGCAACACCTCCACCTCTTGCCCGTCCAATTCTATCACACCTGAAGCAACGAAATCCTGGAATATTTAGTTTCCAATCACAGCCCTCCTGCAACCATGTTTCACTGATCGCCACAACATCATACTTCCAGGTATCAATCCAGGCTCTAAGCTCATCCACCTTTCTTACAATGCTCCTAGCATTAAAATATACACATTTAAGAAACCCCCCGCCTCTTATTCTCTGTTTATTTTCTTGTTTACTTCACTTATTCTCTGTTTACTTTCACACAGAGAGTGGTTAATCTGTGGAATTCTCTGCCACAGAAGGTAGTTGAGGCCAGTTCATTGGCTATATTTAAGAGGGAGTTAGATGTGGCCCTTGTGGCTAAAGGGATCAGGGGGTATGAGAAAAGGCAGGTACAGGATACTGAGTTGGATGATCAGCCATGATCATATTGAATGATCAACTCGAAGCGCCGAATGGCCTAATTTCTATGTTTCTATGTTTCTATGTTTTTCTTCTCTCTACCCTACATTTTGGGTCCGAGTGCTTCCCTTCTCTGCCTCCTGCCTCACACTCTGTCTTCTAGCTTTCTCTATTTGAGTCCCTCCCCCCAACCGTTCTAGTTTAAAGTCTCCCCAGTAGCCTTTGAAAATCTCCCCGCCAGGATATTGGTCCCCCTCGGGTTCAAGTGCCCACTGCACCAGTCCTTCAGCCACGCATTTATCCTCCACCTCGCTCCATTCCTACTCTCACTGTCGCGTGGCACAGGCAGTAATCCTGAGATTGTTACTTTTTTGGTCCTTTTCCTTAACTCTCCTCCCAACTCCCTAAATTCTCCCTTCAGGACCTCTTCTCTTTTTTTACCTATGTCATTGGTACGTATATGTACCACGACCTCAGGCTCCTCTCCCTCTGATTTCAGGATAGCTTGGACGCGTTGAGACACATCCGAGACCCTGGCACCAGGGAGGCAAACTACCATCCAGGTCTCCTGAGTGCGCCCACAGAATCGCCTATCCGACCCCCTAACTATAGAGTCCTCAATTACTATTTCCCTCCTCTTCTTTTCCCTACCTTTCTGAGCAACAGGACCGGTCTCTGTGCCGGAGGCCCGGCTGCTGTCTCTACCCCCAGGTAGGCTGTCTCCCCCCCCCAACCGTACTCAAACAGGAGTACTTATTTTCCAGGTGTACAGACACTGGGGTATTCACTAGTCCCTGCCTCTGCCCCTTGCCCTTCCTAACCGTGACCCACTTGTCTGTCTCCCATGGTTTTGGAGTGACCATCTCCCTATAACTCCTCTCTATGACCTCCTCACTCTCCCTGATCAGACAGAGGTCATCGAGCTGCTGCTCCAGGTTCCTAATACGGTCCCTTAGGAGCCCCATCTCGACGCACCTGGCGCAGATGTGGACGTCTGGAGGGCTATCCGACTCCATGACCTCCCACATCTGACATCCAGAATAGTAAGCTGCCCTGGCCCTCATACTTCCCACTTACCCTGGATACAATAGAAGTACAATACAATACAATCAGCAGGGATCTGACTCACAATCAGCTGCTCCCTCTTGTCCTTTAAACTGTACCTTTACTAAAGAAAAAACACTGTACCCTTAGCTCACTGTACCTTTAACCAGAAAACAGAAATGCTAACCTGAGGTTGCACCCAATCAGCTGCTTCCTCTAGTCTGCTTCCACCAATCAGCGGCTTCCACCAGAACCCTTCCTATGAAGTGTGGAACGTTACAGATTTGGGTAAAAGCCCCGCGCCCGATTTTAAACACTCACCGCCCGGAAACTCCTCCTCTTGCTCCAACGTCTCCCGTGCATAGGGAAAAGGTTTCTCCCTGCTACCCTACCCAGGCCTCTTATAATTTTTGTACATCTCTATCAGAACCTTCTCACATGCCTTCACTCCAAGGGAAACATACTCAGCCAATTTAGTCCTTCCCATGGGTCTGCACAATGGCTGTGGAGTTGCTGCCTCACAGCATCAGGGATCCGGGTTCAATCCCGACTACTGGTGCTGTCTGTATGGAGTTTGTACTATCTCCCTGTGACTGCGTTGGTTTTCTCCCGGTGCCCCGGTTTCCCCCCCATACTCCAAAGACGTACAGATTTGTAGGTAAATTGGCTTCAGTAAAATTATGTTGTTTCTAGTATGTAGGATAGTGCTAGTGTATGGGATGATCGCTGGTTGGCGTGGACTCAGTGGGCCGAAGAGTCTGTTTCTGTGCAGCATCTCTAAACTCTAAAGTCTAAAGTGCTTCATCCCAGGCAACATCTTGTCCAAATTACTCCACTCTTTCCAGTGAAATACCATTGCACGGTATTAATTATTGAAAATACATCTGGATCAAAACGATTTGCAACAACTTACCATCGCTGGCAACTATTTTTCTTTATCTTTAAAATTTTATAAGAATTTCAATCTCAAAGTAATTCAATTTCAAATAATTATGTCTACCATCCAAATATCTTCAACAATAATATGAATTCATCATTGGAATTTACAAAAAAGAGAGAATTGTGGGAAGTGTAACTGCCAATTTGTTACATTAGGATTTCATATAATGTGGTGGGTTATAGATATTCTATGGTTAAGTATGTGAAGCTCTGAATTCATAAGATCATGAGACATACTGTAGGAACAGAATTAGACCATTCTGCCCATGGGGTCAGTTTCGCCATTCGATCATGGCTAATCTATTTTTCCGTCTCAACCCCATTCTCCTGCTTTCAACCCATAACAATAGACAATAGACAATAGATGCAGGAGTAGGCCATTGGCCCTTCGAGCCAGCACCTGATCATGGCTGATCATCCACAATCAGTACCCCGTTCCTGCCTTCTCCCCATATCCCTTGACTCTGTTATCTTTAAGAGCTCTATCTAACTCTCTCTTGAAAGCATCCAGAGAATCGTCCGGCACTGCCTTCTGAGACAGAGATTTCCACAGATTCACAACTCTCTGGGTGAAAATGTTTTTCCTTATCTCCGTTCTACATGGCCTAGCCCTTATTCTGACCCCTGGTTCTGGACTACCCCAATATGGGGAAAATATTTCCTGCATCTAGCCTGTCTAATCCTTTAAGAATTTTATATGCTTCTACAAGATACCCTCTCATCCTTCTAAATTCCAGTGAATACAAGCCCAGTCGACCCAATCTTTCATCATATGTCAGACCTGCCATCCTGTGAATTAATCTTGTGAACCTACACTGCAATCCCTCAATAGCAAAAATGTCCTTCCTCAAATGAGGAGACCAAAATTGCGCACAATACTCCAGTGCAGTCTCACCAAGGCCCTGTACAACTGCAGTAGGACCTCCTTGTTCCTAAACTCAAATCCTCTCGCAATGAAGGCCAACATGCCATTAGCTTTCTACACTGCCTGCTATACCTGCATGCTTACTTTCAGAGACTAATGTACAACACACCCAGGTCTCATTGCACCTCCCCTTTTCCTAATCTGACACCATTTAGATAATTGAATCTCGACCGTCAACCCTTTAAGTATAATTTGCCCGTCTATCCTGGCCAATTCCCAATTCCCGTCTCACACCTTCAAAGTCTCCTTTCTTTAAGTTCTGGACACTAGTGTCTGAATTAACTGTGTCACTTTCCATCCTAATGCAGAATTCCAAGGGGCTTTGTGCAACAAAATCACTAACTAATCCTTCCTCATTACACAATACCCAATCTAGGATGGCCTGTCCTCTAGTCAATTATGTTTAAGAAGGAACTGCAGATGCTGGAAAATCGAAGGTACACAAAAATGCTGGAGAAACGCAGCGGGTGCAGCAGCATCTATGGAGCGAAGGAAATAGGCAACGTTTCGGGCCGAAACATTGCCTATTTCCTTCACTCCACAGATGCTGCTGCACCCGCTGAGTTTCTCCAGCATTTTTGTGTACCCTCTAGTCAATTCTTCTACATATTTCTATTGTATACATCTCGCCTGAAAATCATCATGATGAAGGTAACGGCCCTTCTGGAGGGAGAAGGGGGGGGGGGGGGCAGGAGTATAAAACCCCGGATGCCTGGATTTGAGTCAGTCACTCTGGAAGATGGAGAGGGAGAGGCCACAACTGTGATTTTAAGTTGTGAATCAACTGAACTGTGAGTCTGCAATGTACTTGCAATAAATGATTTGTTAGCCCTTAATGAAAATGCAATGAGCTGTTTGGCCTGCCCTGTGATTGAAACTGCAATGGAAATGGAAATGAAATGAAAATGCAATGAGCTGTTTGGCCTGCGCTGTGTTTGAAACTGCAATGGAAATGGAAACAAAATGAAAATGCAATGAGCTGTTTGGCCTGTCCAGTGCTTGAAACTGCAATGGAAATGGAAAGGAAATGAAAATGCAATGAGCTGTTTGGCCTGCCCTGTGCTTGAAACTGCAATGGAAGTGGAAATGAAATGAAAATGAAATGAGTTGTTTGGCCTGCCCTGTGCTTGCAAATGAAATGGAAATCGAAATGGAAATGGAAATGAAATGAAATTAGTTGTTTGGCCTACCCTGTGCATGAAATGGAAATGGAAATGGAAATTAAATGAAATTAGTTGTTTGGCCTGCCTGAAACAAGGCTGCTATTAGCCGAGAAACCAGTCCCCCAAATGCCCGTATTTGCCCAGGAGGAGCATTTTGGCCCTAAAGGCCTATGCCAGGCCAGGAAAAGTCCAGAAAAAGTGCCTTTCACTGAGATTTCACAGATATTTTTTTAAAGAGCCCCTTCATCCCATCAGGCCTGTACTAGCCCAGGTGGAATCCCTTCGGCCCATCAGTAAGTATTCCCCCTGTAAGTATTAAACCTCACCCCAGTATTTTTCTCCCTCCCTTCATTGGCTCCCTGTGAGATCCAGGCCAGGATAGACTTTCCTCCTTCATTGCTGTGATCTGCAGAAAAAGATGAAAAATGTCTAAAATTGATTCTCCACCCTCTCCCCCTTCTCTCTCACAGAGTCTCTCACCTGTTTTGGGCAGAATTTCTGGCAGTTTCTGAGCTGCCAGCCCACCAGGCCTAAGTGACTGAGCTGCCAGCCCACCAGGCCTGAGTGACTGAGCTGCCAGCCCACCAGGCCTGAGTGACTAAGCTGCCAGCCCACCAAGCCTGAGTGACTGAGCTGCCAGTCCACCAGGCCTGAGTGAGAGAGCTGCCAGCCCAAGAATCCATTCGGCCCACAATATCCCTACTAGCCCTCTGGAAACTAGTCCCTTCAGCCCACAAAACCCATACTAGCACTCAAGAAAGCCCCCCCTCCCCCCTCCGCACTGGCTGCCAATATTGGAATTGGTTGGAGAGATGGAATATTGTGTTGGGGGACCAGCCCTCCCATATGAACATGGGACCTAACGGGTCCCACTTAGTCTAGTGTAGATTAAAGTTAACTAAAGTTCCCACAACTATTGGGTCAGATCAAAGGATATAGGGACTTTGTAAAGGGTACAGAAGAGGTTTACCAGAATGCTGCCTGGATTAGATGGTATTGGCTACAAGGAAAGTTTGGACAAACTTGGATTGTTTTCCATGGAACGATGGAGGTTGAGGCTTAGAAATATATAAAATGAAGAGAGGCATAGATAGAATAGACAGTCAGACTTTTCTTCCATGGTAGAAATGTCAAAAAATAGAAAGCACAGCTTTAAGATAATAGGAGCAAAGTTTAAAGTAGATACTGTATGTGGGACAGTTTTTTTACGCAGACGATGCTACCAGGGTTGGTGATTAAAAAAAGTTTTTTTTGCATGCTGTCCAATCAGATCGGATAAATACCATCTAGTAAAACTCGTACAATAGAGAGCAAATTGGAGGATTCAGAGTGCAGAATATAGTTCTCATCATCACCAGTAGCATTGACAAAGTCTAATGTTTGTGATGAGGTGGAAGTGAATCGACAGTACCCTATCGTCGGGAAGGACTGCTCAGAAACCTGATAATAGAGGGAAGAAGCTGTTCGTGAAACTGGTGGTGCAGCTACTTGCCTGGGTTGCTATCACCAAAAAAGGCAAGAGTACCGGGACACATGAACACCACCACCTGTGGAATTGCTAAGTTACATACAATTCCGAAGATATTTTGTCATTCCCTCATCATTATTGGTTGTAAATACGGGAACTCACTACATCACAGTGCAGTGGGAGTATTTCAAGAGGGCAGCTCATCATCACTTTCTCAAAGGCCATTAGGGATGGATGATAAATGCTAGGTTTGCAAGTGACGCCCACATCCTGGAAATGAATACTCTTCCCCAATCTTTCATGTCAGCCTACTGTTTATCAAGATGACTTTTTCAATGCTTTACCCTGCTGGTGTTGTTTCTGTCGCCACTGCATTGCATGCAATGTGCTTCATCTTATTTGTTTTAATTGCCTGCATTTGTCCTTACTAATATTGTACTACATCAGTTATATTTCTCAAAGAATGATTAATATTTGCATCTCTAGTGCATTTATGTGATTATGTGCTTATTGTCATTTTTTTTGTTATAAATAGGCAGTGAAGTATCAAAAGGCACATTCATTTTGCATCTTAATCAAAGCCAAAATTATTCTGTGCCAGTCAGTGTTGTGTGACACAGATCATTATTCTATACCTACGCTGTATATACACATAGACACACACTTACACACAGATACACAGATTCATGTAAACGCAGAATTTGATATTTAAACAATTAATAGAAATATTCTTAAAAGGCAAAAAACTGTTGTACAAAAATCAATGCGGGGAAATATGCAATTAAGCAGCAAGTGAACAAGCCCATTACATATTGTGTATCCATTGATTATTATATGATATATGTTAAATGTTAATTGATATGTTATAACATGTACTATGTTTTTAACCTCAGTACCTGAAGTTCAAAAGCAGGGGAGACACCATCAGATGGTGGCATGATCTGGAACATGATACTAAGCAGCTGTTAGTGCTATTTAATTGGCTTCATTTCAATTGATTTGTGTTAGAAATTTTGTTGACAAAACATGAAAATGAACACATGGGGATTTTACTACACCTTATCCCTTTCACACAAACTGCACAGTTTAGCCACTTATTTTTTTTAAAGTGTCATTAGTGCACCATCTAATCAATGGATGTTTCTTCTGTCCAATTCCACTATTATAGAATTAGTTTAAACAAAGTGGACAGCAATTCATTTCCTCTTGTTCTTTAGCAGCTGACGGAACACATTCTTTATATTATAACGACATTGACTGTCTCATTTTCTGCTGGTCCTCTGCATTTTTATCACAGATTTAAATTTAGTTATAGCCAATTTTAGTTTAATGACTTGCTTTACCAGGCTTTTACAATCTAGAGCCTGTGTTACCATCAGGGAGTTTATAAAACAGCAGGTTGTTTTTATATGCGGTCTCCAGACAGTCCACGTTCCCTGCTAAAGCCGGAATATGGCTTTTGAGCAGAGCATTTTCAACTTCTTACCAATCACATCTGTTTCATACTTCACTTATTTGTAATTTAAGTCCCTGAATTGAATCTTTCATTTTCAACAGCTGGGCTCACAAATGCAGTCTGCCTAAGAATAGAGATTTCATATCTACAGTCAACTCTCGGCTCAGCTTCAACAATACAGCCATTCCTTCGCTTGAGGCAACCAGAGATAACTACCTCTGAGCCATGGATTTATACCATGTGTTGTTTGGTTGAGTAGGCTGATTCAGTTCAATATTCTTAAATTGACTGGCAATTTGCCCAGAATTAGACTGAATGCCAGAAATAAGCTGCTACATTATCATAATATCCACAATGAAAATCATTCATATGGGAGCAACCAAATCACATATACAAAGCATTTCTGCCATTTTCAGTTGTTTGTCTTCCTAATACTCCTGCAAAAACAATTCTGAACAATGGCTTCACTCTCTGACTTACCAACCCAAAATGGCATTTTCAGCAGGAACCCCAAAATGAAACAATAAATCTAATATTTATCCATGCAATCTCTTGCTATCTCTCTTAATCTAAATGATTGTGGGTTGACTTAATTTGAAAATAAATATATTTAACGATAGTGCCAAATGAGGCAATAGTCACACATGTAGTACAAGTTCAGTTCCAATCTCAGAATGGTTTGCAATTTTAATAGACAACAAATATTTAAAACTACCGATCAACTCTAATTGGTGAGACAGCCACAGGAGAAAAATAAACCATTCTCCAAGAGTAAGGTAAGATTGCCCTGTGAGAAAAGGCAGGAGCTGTTAGGCATGCATCTGTTTGAGTTTATACATTGGAGAAAAGACTTAATTGAAACGGATAAGATCTTGTGGGTCTTGATAGGATGAATATGGACAGGACCTCTCCTCTTGTGGGAGAGTACAGAACCATTGTGATACAGGTATCACTGTTTCGGTAAGTGGCTATTTCCACAAAGGTAATGGAAACATCTGCTGGATATTTCTAAACTAGAGTTAGATGGATTTTTGATAAGCCAAGAGGTTATTGCATGTGGATGGGAGTGCCGAGTTGACCTATTAAGTGGTGAATAGGGGCAGCATGGCCTGATCCTGTTCTGGATTTGTTCCTTTGTGTGTGAAAACAATATTTTGTTTTGGATGTTCTCTGGGTCTGCAGATTAAATATATATCTTCTTTCCTGTCCCATGCATAGGCAATCACATTTTTAAATAGAGCGCGGCTATTAGAAAACTTCCTGCTGGATGGAGCATGAATTGGATCCACCAGGTCCAGAATCAACTTGACAGTGACTTCTTGAAGGTTGATCATTGTAAGTTTTCTCCTCCCCGGGCTCTCCTCTGCCCTTTTACCTTCACGTTTGTCTTGAAGATACTCACTTATTGGGTATTGCCGTTTATCTACATGTCATTATTCACATGTGACTCTTAACAGCGAGCATCAGTTGGTCATTCAATAGCGTCTAACCACGGACTTAATTGTTATCTAATCCAAAGACATTGCAGGAAATTGTAATACTGTCACATTCATCAACCTGGAACAGATCTGTGCTGTAACCAGTCAGAAGATATCTGATAATCTTCTGCTGTTCAGGGATATGATTGACTCTCAGTGGGGCAGGAAGGCAGATTTAGATGTAATTAGTGGACAGGAGAAAACCTCCAACAGGATATCTCTTTCATCAAAGATGGACGTGCTCTTCAAAATGGAATTTGAGGAGGGAATGCAGGATTGAAAATGAATACCACACTGTACAATTTTAATCGATAGATTACTTCATTTAGCATAGTTCAATGATAAATCATGGCAGCTAACGGGTGTGGATTGTTCAATTAGTTCAGTTTAGTTTAGAGATACAGCATGTAAACAGGCCCTTCGGCCCACCGAGTCTACACCAAACATTGATCACCTTTCCACACTAATTCTACATTTTCCCACTTTTACATGTACTCCCTACACACTAGGCTGATTAAACTACCAATCCGCACATCTTTGTGATGTGGCAGGAAACCAGAGCACCTGGAGGAAGCCCGCAAGCTCACAGGGAGAATGTGCAAACACAGACAGCACTTGAGGTCAGGATCGAACCTGGGCCCCTGGCACTGTGAGGCAGCGGTTCTACCAGAGTTCAGCCCAGTGATATTATTAATCCTATGTCACAATATACAACTCATTTGCTTAAGAACCAAGTAAGAGTAAATTAACTCTTTTTGTCAAACAAAAGCAAAAATTGCTGTAAGCACAGAACAGCAGGATGTTCTTCAGAGTGTGTAATGTTTTATATATGGTCAAAGTCTGCCCAAGCATTTATCTCAATTATACGTTCCATGTAGTTCTCTCAGAGTAAAAACAATGAGCATGATTATAAAATACAGCAACTGAATTAATGACTTTCTGGACAACCCTCTAACCACATGTTTCAGGTTTCATTTTTAAATTGCATCCATAATGGAGATTGCCTATTTCAACCTGATGCATTTCAGGTTGTATTTACCATACATAAATACAAAAATATAAACACAAATAAATAGAAGTGGGAGTAGACCACTCAACCCCGCAATAAGATCATGGACAATCCAGTCTAAATACTACTTTCTGGCCCCTTCTTCTGATCCCCTGTGTTTCCCTTACAACTCAGCCTTGAACATATACAGTTACTCTGCCTTAACAGCTCTCTCAAGCTTCCAAAGACAGACAACCCTCAAGGAGAAGAAAGTTCCCCTCATCTCTATCTGATGCAGGACCATAGGACTTGGGTTAGGCCGCATTCGGAGTATTGCTTGCAGTTCCGGTCGCCTCAATACGTGAAAGAGTAGAGAGGGTGTGGAGGAGGTTCACCAGAATGCTGCCTGCATTAGAGGGTTTCAGCTATACGGAGAGGTTGGTTAGACTTGGATTGTTTTCTCTAAAACATCGGAAGTTGAGTGAAACTTGATAGAAGCGTATAAAGTTATGAGATAGGGTAGACAGTCAGAACTTTTTTCGTAACAAGGGCAGAGTCCCCCTTGTCCTCACCTTCCACCCTACCAGCCGTCACATACAACAAATAATCCTCCGTCATTTTTGCCACCTCCAACGTGCCCCCACCACTAGCCACATCTTCCCATCTCCTCCCCTGTCTGCTTTCTGCAGAGACCGCTCCCTCCATAACTCCCTGGTCAATTTGTCCCTTCCCACCTGAACCACCCCCTCTCCGGGCACTTTCCCTTGCAACCGCAAGAAATGCTACACTTGTCGCTTTACCTCCCCCCTTGACTCCATTCAAGGACCCAAGCAGTCTTTCCAGGTGCGGCAGAGGTTCACCTGCACCTACTCCAACCTCATCTACTGCATCCGCTGCTCTAGATGTCAGCTGCTCCACATCGGTGAGACCAAGCGTAGGCTTGGCGATAGCTTCACCGAACACCTCCCCTCAGTTCGCAATAACCAACCTGAACTCCCGATGGCTCAGCACTTGAACTCCCCCTCCCATTCCGCATCCGACCTTTCTGTCCTCGGCCTCCTCCATGACCACCGTAAATTGGAGGAGCAACACCTCATATTTCGCTTGGGCAGTTTGCACTCCAGTGGTATGAACATTGACCTCTAATTTCAGGTAGTCCTTACTTTCTCCTCCCCTTCTCAGCTCTCCCTCAGCCCACTGGCTCCTCCTCTTCCTTTCTTCTTCCTGCCCCCCGAACCCTCACATCAGTCTGAAGAAGGATTTTGGCCCGAAACGATGCCTATTTCCTTCCCTCCATAGTTGCTGCCACACCCGCTGAGTTTCTCCAGCATTTTTGTCTACCTTAGCAGAGTTCAGTCAATTTAGTAACATAATGATAGAATCTGTGACCTTTCTGCTCTGAATGATTAAATTATTCACTGAATAAATTCATTAAGTCATTTGGGAACTTGCTGCCGTTCTGAAACCATTTAAGCATGAATTTTCACCACCAGTGACAGCCACCTACGTGCATTATTTAACTGTCAGTACATGGATGGCATTGCATTTAGAAAGTAATAGTTTGGATAACTATTAAGGACCAGCATTGTCAATCTGCAATCTTCCCAGATAACTCGAAAATATTTAGAAATTCCCCAAAACTTATCTTTGAGTTTAAAGTTTAGAGATGCAGTGTGGAAACAAGCCCAATCGACCCATCGAATCCAACGATTACCCGTACACTAGTTCTATGTTATCCCAGTTTTGCAATTAACAGCAGCAGGGGCAATTTACAGAAGCCAATTAACTTACAAACCTGCACAACTTTGGAATGTGGGAGGTAACCATAGTACTCGGAGGAAACTTATGCAGTCACTGGGAGAACGTTCAAACACCGTACAGATAGTATCCATGGTCAGGATTGAACCTGGGTCTCTGGCACTGTGAGGCAGCAACTCTACTGCTGAGCCACTGTGCTGCCCTTTGCTGTTGTAATTTCTCAGAATGGTCACTTAGTATTATTAGAAGATGCATAGATGTGTATTATTTGTTTATTCTTTCCCAAGATGTTTGGCAATTTGTGATCACTGATCAGTGATCAAAATATGGTTGCTTTACTCAAGATTTTCTTCTTTGTTTTCATGTTTATTTCTTTATTTATTTATCCATTCTAACTCTCACTTCTTGTGACACAAGACAATATTTTCCAATCATTTATTTTGCTATTCCTTGATAATTTGCCGTGAGAAGCATTAGTTACCTCGAAAATGAATCACCATTTGATTTCTCCTCCTTCTGCACAGTAAAGGAGAAAGGCACTGTCGTGCATGTATGGAATGACATGATCAAAATTAGAGACTCAAAAGTGGAGCACCTTAGGCACGTATTGCCAGTAACACAATGTGTTGAAGGGCCAGTGTAATCTACATGCATAATTATGATTAAAAATGTAACATAAATTATAACTGAGTTGGCAAAGGTTTTGATTCAACTCATTTTGATCAAACAAGGTAGATTTGGACGTGCTCAATTCTTTGACCCAGATGAATTCTCAATCCTAGATGTGATGAATTATGTTTTCGTCTGTCCATCTGGACAAGTGAGCTTGTAAGCTCATTTGTGCACAAATATGATTGGCATAACCACCATTCTGTAGAGACACCACGCTCGGGCAGATGTAATTACAACTCTTATTCCAGTTCGCAAGGTTTTCTAGGATGTACAGCCTCTTGTCACATCTATTCCTCACTTCTTATTATTCATTCTCAGGATGTGGGTACGATGAGCAAGGTTGGCATTTCTTTGCTTGCCCTTGAAAAGACGGTGTTATGTCTTCTTTCTGGATCGTTGAAGTTCTACCACCACAACAGATATACAGGGTTGTGATCTCGCTGGCTCTCTACTCTATATTGGACCAGTTGAGCTATAAGAACACATATGTCAGGCTATTGTTCACCGACAGCAGCTCAGCGTTCAATACCTTCTTCCCCTCCAAACTTATCTTCAAACTCAGAGAACTGGGTCTCTACTCATCCTGATACAACTGGATCCTTGATATCCTCATCAGTAGACTATGTTCATTCAAATCGGTAACACCATTTCCTCCCCGATAACGATCAACACAGGAGCACCTCACTCTTGTGAGCTTCTATATGCATGACTTTGTGGCCATACACATTTCCAGCTATCTTTAAATTTGCTGATGATAGCACCGTTGTTAGACAAAACAATGGGTAATGACCAGTCAGAGTATAGGATGGAGAATGAAACTGACTGAACAACAATCTTACTCTCAACATCAGCATGACCAAGGAGCTTAGTTTAGAGATACAGCGCGGAAACACTAGGCCCTTTGGCCCACCAGGTCCGCGCCCACTAGCGATCCCCGCACATTAACACTATCCTACACCCACTAGGGACAATTTTTACATCTACCAAGCTAATTAACCTACAAACCTGTACGTCTTTGGAATGTGGGGGGAAACCGAAGATCTCGGAGAAAACCCACGCAGGTCACAGGGAGAATGTACAAAGTCCGTACAGACAGCACCCGCAGTCAGGATCGAACTCGGGTCTCCGGCGCTGCATTCGCTGTAAGGCAGCAACTCTACTGCTAGCCACCGTGAACTGTGTGTTGACTACAGGAAGGGAAAGCCGAGGATCAATGAACCCGTCTTCATCGATGTGACAGCGGGAGAGAGTCAACAGCTTCATATTCCTGAACTTGCATTTCTCTGCAGATCTGTCCTGGGCCCAGCCCAGTCTGAGGAAAGGTCATTGATCCAAAATGTTAACTTGTTTCCCTTTCTGCAGATGTTGCTCAACTGGTGGCGTTCTTCCAGCATTTCAGTTTTTGTTTGAGATGACTTGCTGCTTAGACGAGATGTAGATACAGTTACTTACATTATTTGAGGTACCAGAAGACTTACTGGATGACTGGAGTGTGGCTAATGTTGTACCTTTTTTTAAGAAGGGCAGCAAGGGCAAGCCATCAAAGTACAGGCCAGTGAGCTTGACATCAGTGGTGAATAAGTTATTGAAGGGAATTCTGATGGATCTACCAGAATCTACCAGCATCGGGATAGGCAAGGATTAGGAATAGTCAGGAACTTATTTCAAGAGGGTTAGGATACAAAAATGGCGATGTAATGTTGAGGCTGTATAAGGAGCTGGTCAGGCCACATTTGGAGTATTGTGAGCAATTTTGGGCACCATATCTGAAGAAGGATTTGCTGGCTCTGGAAAGGGTCCAGAGGAGGTTTACAAGAATGATCCCTGAAATATGGATATGATGAGCATATCATATATACGCCTCTACTCGCTAGAAGAATGAGGGAATTCTTTGCCACAGAAGGCTATGGAGGACAAATCAATGAACATTTTTAAGGCAGAGAGATAGATTTTTGATTAATACATGTGTCAGAGGTTATGGGGAGAAGGCAGGAGAATGGGGTTAGGGGGGAAAGATAGATCAACCATAATTGAATGGCGGAGTAGGCTTGATGGGCCGAATGGTCTAATTCTGCTCCTATCACATGATCTTTTGGTCGTGGAGGTTTGTTTTTGTGACTGTGGGCCTGTGACCAATGGTGTGACACAGGAATCTTGCTGGATTAACTGTTACCTGTTATCAACATTAATGATTTGGATGTCAACGGTGGTTAACATAATTGGTAAATTTGTGGATGAGACCAAGATTGGTGGTATAGTGGAGAGTGAGAAAGACTATCTTATGCCCCTGTCCCACTTACGAAACCTGAACGGGAACCTCTGGAGACTTTGCGCCCCAAGGTTTCCGTGCGGTTCCCGGAGGTTTTTGTCAGTCTCCCTACCTGCTTCCACTACCTGCAACCTCCGGCAACCACCTGCAACCTCCGGGAACCGCATGGAAACCTTGGGTGGGGCGCAAAGTCTCCAGAGGCTTCCTAAGTGGGACAGGGGCATAACTTCACAAAAGGATTTAGATCAACTAGGGAAGTGAGCCAGGGAACGGCAGATGGAATGTTACTTGAAGAATTATGAGATTATGCATTGTGTTAATAAAACCAGGGTAGGACTTGCGCAGTAAATGTCGAGCTCATAAGTTTTGTAGCGCACACAGACCGATATATACGCAATCCTTTGAAAGTGGTGGCTCAGGTGGTGAAGACAATGTTTGAAACAGCCTTATTTGTTCAGGGTACTGAGTACATGATTTGAGACATCATGCTACAGCTGCACAAGATGTTGGAGAGACCATACTTGGAGTATTGTGTGCAGTTCTGGTCACCTTTCTAAACATAGAAACATAGAAAATAGGTGCAGGAGTAGGCCATTCAGCCCTTCAAGCCTGCACCGCCATTCAATATGATAATGGCTGATCATCCAACTCAGTATCCTGTACCTGCTTTCTCTCCTTACCCCCTGATCCCTTTAGCCACAAGGGCAGCCACATCTAACTCCCTCTTAAATATAGCCAATGAACTGGCCTCAACTACCTTCTGCGGCAGAGAATTCCAGAGATAAAGGATAATGGACACTTTCTGTGCAAATAAAACATTTCCCTCAAATCCCTTTTAATTTTCTTCACCTTAAACCTAAGCACTCTTGTTTGGATATGTTTACATCTTTATATCTTTGATACCATGGATAAAAGTTTTGACTGTCCACTCTATCAATGCAGTCCCACCCGCACTTAGTAACGTTGCGACATAACGTCCCAACTTGAATTTCCTTGCCGTCATGCTCAGACCCATGAATGAATAAATAAAGTTGACAGAGAATGTCAAGTTGTTAAATTAACATATCTTCCTGTGGGAGAAAATAATTATAGCCAACACCATGCAGACCTGTGGAGAATTGTTGCCCATGATAACATCTGTCACTTGACAGAATGTCAAATTGTTATGTCTTGCTGACTGTGGCCTCAATTACATCACTTCTCCTGGAATCAGTTGCATTCCAGTGTAATTCTGTGAAAGGTACTTATGTTGATCTCAGCTGTTTGATATTCATTAGGATTATCCATTTTCTAATGAATGTTCTGTAAATGGAAAATAACAATTCAGCAAATTTTCTATTGAGATCCGCAATGCATCTGGCGGTGGATTTGCTGGTAACTGGGCAATTCCCGGGTGAAGGTTGCAGTGGGATTTTTGCAGTATGTTGCCTGCCACAACTCCTGGTGGAATTTACGGGGAGGTGAGTAATCAGTCCACTGACCCTGCACCGGGTTAAGTTGTGGCATGAACAGCCCATTGAATGCAGCATCAATATTTATATGTTTAAGAAGGAACTGCAAATGGTGGAAAAATTGAAGGTAGATACAAATGCTGGAGAAACTCAGCGGGTGAGGCAGCATCTATGGAGCGAAGGAATAGGTGACGTTTTAAGAAGGAACTGCAGATGCAGATACAGAATCTGAAGAAGGGTCATGACCCGAAACGTCACCTATTCCTTCGCTCCATAGACGCTGCCTCAGATTCTCCAGCTTTTTTATCTACCTTCAATATTTATATGTATGTTTTCACCATCACAAAGTATTTGCAGCAACAAATATCAGATATGGCGGCATGGTGTAGCAGCGGTAGAGTTTCTGCCTTACAGCGCAAGAGATCCTGACTAGGGGTGCTGTCTCTATGGGTTTGTATGTTCCCCCCTATAACCCAGCGTGGGTTTTCTCCAGGTGCTCTCGTTTCCTCCCACATGCAAAAGACGTACAGGTTTGTAGGATTATAGGCTTGTGTAAAATTGTAAATTGGCCCTAGTGTGTGTGTAGGATAGTGTTAGTGTGCAGGGATTGCTGGTTGGAGCGGACACGGTGGGCTGAAGGGCCTGTTTCCACGCTGTATCTCTATGGAATTAAATCTTGCCACTGGAGTTGTGCTTTCACCGAAAAATGTTGTACCAGATTTTAGCAACCAATAAGATGAATAAACAAAACACTTTTTTGTTTAGTTTAGTTTATTTATATTTAAAAAGTATCGTTTATGACCTCAGGGTTCTTAATGGGCAATAAGGCAATTTCTAAATTTGAGTCAATGCTGCTTTGTAGCCACATACACAACCAGTCAATGTATACATACACATACAGTGTAGCAGTCAAATATACAAAGCCAGCACCCGCAAACAGCAGTATGGTAATGTGAATATAATCTGTGTTAATGAGGTCGACTCGGGGGTAAATATGTACAGGACTCCAAGGATATGTCCGGGGTAAGTTCTATATACAGTATCTTCATCTCAGAGAGCAGAGCAGGCCTCTGCTTAATATCTCAGCTGATAGATGGCACCGTTGACCGTGTAACACCTCTCTGTACTGTAACAGTAACATATTATCTGAATGGTGGCTGATTGGGAAAAGGGGCGATGCAACGAGACCAGTGTGTCATGGTACACCAGTCATTGAAAGTAGGCATACAGGTGCAGCAGACAGTGAAGAAATTGAATGGTATGTTAGCTTTCATAGCAAAAGGATTTGAGTATAGGAGCAGGGAGGTTCTACTGCAGTTGTACAGGGTCTTGGTGAGACCACACCTGGAGTATTGCATACAGTTTTGGTCTCCTAATCTGAGAAAGGACAGTCTTGCCATAGAGGGAGTACAGAGAAGGTTCACCAGACTGATTCCTGGGATGTCAGGACTTTCATAAGAAGAACGACTGGATAGACTTGGCTTGTACTCGCTAGAATTTAGAAGATTGAGGGGGGGTCTTATAGAAACGTACAAAATTCTTAAGGGGTTGGGCAGGCTAGATGCAGGAAGATTGTTCCCAATGTTGGGGAAGTCCAGAACAAGGGGTCGCAGTTTAAGGATGAAGGGGAAATCTTTTAGGACTGAGATGAGAAAAACATTTTTCACACAGAGAGTGGTGAATCTCTGGAATTCTCTGCCACAGAATGTAGTTGAGGCCAGTTCGTTGGCTATATTTAAGAGGGAGTTAGATGTGGCCCTTGTGGCTAAAGGGATCTGGGGGTATGGAGAGAAGGCAGGTACAGGATACTGAGTTGGATGATCAGCCATGATCATATTGAATGGCGGTGCAGACTCGAAGGGCCGAATGGCCTACTCCTGCACCTACCTTTCTATGTTCTATATATCTATCAGCTGACATTTTGTGGCCAAGTGTCATGAATAGTGGGTTTAGTTCATATAACAGGTAAATATTACAAAATCTCAACCAAACCACCTCCTGCTGGGCCCAACCTGCCATTTTCCAGGTTTATTAGAAAACAGGTAGCTGCTCGCCAGAGTTAAATTGGTAATTTACACATTTTAATCAGGGTATCTACCTCTGAGTTAACCTGTTTTACCCAGAAATGTGGCAGTTAAAGAAAGGCTGCCAACTTTGGGACAGACCAGCTGCCTTTACAGGAATACACAAGCACAAGAAAGTTGGAGCAGGAGAAAGCCACCAGGCCCCTCAAGCCTGTCCCTCAAGACTAGTATCTATTAAAAAAAAAAGGCACAAAACGCTGGAGTAACTCAGCAGGTCAGGCAGCTTCTCTGGAGAATATGGATGGGTGACGTTTTGGGTCGGGACCCTTCTTCAGACTGATTTTAAACTGAAAAGGAGGAGGTGCAAGACAAAGCCTGGTGAGTTACAGGTGGATGGATGCAGGTGAGGGGGATTTTTTGATAAGCAGAGATGGTTGGACACAGGCCAGAGATGAAAAGACAAATGGTGCGAGATAAGGTTAGAAGTGCGAACTATAATGATAGAGGAAGAAATATAGATAGAAGGGGAGGGGGAGGGAAGAGTTAGGCGCGTATCCAGGTGCGGCATAGGGACGGAGGGGTGGGGTGGGGGGTGGTTTGTTGATGACTACCTAAAATTGGAGAATTCAATGTTCATACAATTAGATTGTAAGCTACCCAAGTGGAATATGAAGTGATGTGACCAGATTCCAGCTGGCTACTTGCTGGTCAGCATGGATGAGTTTGGGTGACCAGGAACATGTAGATTATTCTGACCTCTGGCAGGAAAGGTTAATGGGCAGGCTGCATATGCACATAGAGACAGATGAATTCATTTGCTAGTCTTGCTGTTAAGCGCTAGAGAACTCAGCAAGTAGCATTCGTGGAGGGGATGGACAGGCAACGTTTTGGGTTGAGACCCTTTTTCAGGCTTCTAAAAGTTATTGGCTGGCAGTGGATATTAAATGGTTGGCCCTTCTCATTGGTGTGACTCACCTATTTGTTGGATAAATTCATTGAATCAAAAGGGAGCCTGCTTTCGTCATTTTAATTAAATGCTCTGCTTTTGGACAGAAATAATTTGGGCGGCATGATGGCATAGCAGTAGAGCGCCAGAGTCCTGGGTTTGATCCCGACTACGGGTGCTTGTCTGTACGGGTTTTGTACGTGCGTGGGTTTTCTTCGAGATCTTCAGTTTCTTCCCACACTGCAATGATGTACAGGTTTGTATGTTTATTGGCTTGGTATAAATGTAACATTGTCCCTGGTGTGTGTGTAGGATAGTGTTAGTGTGCAGGGATCGCTGGTCGGTGCGGTCCCGGTGGGTCTAAGGGTCTGTTACCGTGCTGTATCTCCAAACAAAACTAAACTAAACAATGAATAAATGACAAAGTAATGAGAAATGCATAAATGTTCGCTAAATGGTGTCAAATACACAATTTGAGAGTACATTTCCTGTTCTGAAAGAAGTAATCTCCTGTAGTTGTCTAAGGCTGTCAATGTCCCAACGATCCCTTTACATGGTTACAGACTGCGTGACAGCAAAATATCACGAAGGATATGATTATTCAATTAAAATTAGAGGAAGTGTAGACATTAAATGTGATATGATAACAACTTAAGAACTGGAATTTACCACACAAGGAGTTGTGTGTTTTAATTAAATAAATCTGATAGTGCCAGGATTCATCTCGTTGCTGAGACTAACCAGCTTTTGGATGAATCGTTACATATAGTCCTCACAACAAAGCTCAGCTATCAGGGTCTTGGCTAATGCAAACAATGAGGAATGTTGGGAGTTAAAAGCATTACAACAATCAGACCCACTTGGACCTCCTCTGCTTAATCATTGCTGAAAGCCATTGGACATCTTTGGGGGAAATGTGTTTGCAAGTTTTGTGTAACAGGCATGGGAATAAGCATTTCACTTCACCAATGCTGACTTTGAGTTTTGGGGGCATCATCATCACAGCTTAAAAAATGCAGCTCACTTGAGCTCCTTTGTATTGCAGGATAGGGCATCTTCCTTCTAGAGAGAAAAGGACACAAAGTGCTGGAGTAACTCAGCGGGTCAGGCAGCATCTCTGGAGAACATTGATAGGCGGCATTTCAGATCAGGACCCTTGCTCAGACTCTCTGCAGGAATCTGTGGCTGGGCTCTTCAGGACCCATGACGTTTGTACACTTTACAATTTCTTGTCACTCACTGTTCATTTCCATGTTTTGCTTACCATCTCAAATCTCCAGATGCAATTCCACTTGCAATCTTTGTAGTCAACTCCTCAATATCTTACTGCAATCCAAGCCTTTCTTTCTCATTACCACCAACTCAGCTCATTTTTGTATCATCTATAGACTTTGTAAATCACTTCACCTATAAGTGTAGACCACAAAGTGCTGGAGTAACTCAACGGGTCAGGCGGCATCTAATTTTGCCCACTAATCTCCTATGTGGGAACTTATCAAATGATTAATGATATTTCAAATGATAATGAAATCTAAGTAGAATTCATCAGCTGTGGTACCCCCATGACCCTCTTTGTTACCTTCATGGAAAATTCAGTTTGATTACATTTTACTCATGTTCACAATCTCTTAAATCATATTTCTTGATGGTCATAGTCTAAAACATTTAAACCTCGAGTGATTATTGAAATGAGGGGAAAAGCTATTATTCAGGCAAGCAGATTCCATATTGTATCAAAAACTCATGAAATTAATGCATTTTGTTTGCTTACATCCAGTCAAATTCCATCATTAATCAAACAATGTACATTTCAAAAATAGAATTTATTATGATCTGGCAAAATCTGATGATCTGGTGAAAGCAAACTCAATACTAGCATTTATATACAAAAACAAGGATATAATGTTGAGGCCACATCAGGCGCTGGTAGGGCCACATTAAGAATATTGTGAGCAATTTTGGGCACCATATCCGAGGAAGAATGTGCTGGCTCTTGAGAGGGTCCAGAGGAGGTTTACAAGAATGATTCCAGGAATGAGTAGGTTAATCGATGATGAGCATGTGTCGGCACTGGGCCTGTACTCGCTGGAGTTTAGAAGAATGAGGGGGGACCTCTGAAAAATACAGAATAGTGAAAGATTTGGATAGAGTGGATGTGAAGAGGATGTTTTGACTAGTGGGAGAGTCTAGGACTAGAGGGCATCGCCTCAGAATTAAAGGACGTTTTTCCAGGAAGGAGATTAGAAATGTATTTTGTCAGAGGCTGGTGAATCTATGGAATTCTTTGCCACAGAAGGCTATGGAGGCCAAGCCAGTGGATGGTTGTAAGGCAGAGATAGATGGATTCCTGATTAGTACAGGTGTCAGATGTTATGGGGAGAAGGCAGAAGAATGGGGTTAGGAGGGAGAGATAGATCAGCCTTGATTGAATAGTGGAGTAGACTTGATGGGCCGAATGACCTAATCTACTCCTTATGACCGACCATTTGATCATATGAAAGATGGATTTGCTTGGAATTTCTGCGGGCTTTGTCCTATAGAACTCCTGGGAAATGGTGTAAAATGCTGTTTATGTAACTGCCTGGAGGTAAGATGAACTGCTGGCAAAGTTAGAGCAGGATATGGGAAAATGCCTTTGAGGTTGAGATTCAAATTTATTTTATTTTTGTTTTAGTATTTATTTTTGATAGTTTCAGAATATTTTCCATTTTATAACCATTGGCATAAATGATATTTAATAAAAGTAACATTTTACATTCACAATGAAGACAAAAACATGGCAGTTCTAAATTAAAGAATGAAACAAAATCGTACGATTGGCTTAATATTATAACAAAAGTGAAAACCTAAAAACTAAACTCTAAACACGTTAATTCAGTTTCCTGTCTTTCTGTATGTAACTAAGACTACTTCTACTGATACATAATACGTAAAATGGTTGACAAATGATAACAGTGTATGTAAATAAGATCCAATTATAGTTCATCTAAATATTACGTCAATCACATAATAGTTCAAGCTGTCTATTATGCTAGAATAGGTCTTATTTGATGTGTGTATTTGCTAATAAACATAATTTGCGCTTACAAATTGGGTCAGATTTGAACAATTTGATTAAATGCCGTCGCCAATATATTGACAATTATGTGGCGATTTCACAAAGACAGGTTGACTTTTGTTATCTGTAAGCAAAATACTTTCTCCTTTTTTTACTTGAAAGACCCTTTTTCCTTCCTTTCATTTTCTCCTATTACATAAGCAAAAAATAAGAGACAAATTTTCAGAGGTGACGATGGTTAATTGGCGATTTTTGACGGAAGCCAGGAGTTAATCAGTTCAAGGGATCATGACCCTGGTTAAGACATGCTAATATTAGAAACCGGCTGCAGCAATGACGAAGCAGCTTCAAGCAGAAGGGGTGGCAGCATCCAATGTGAAGAATTAATATCAGATTAGCTCAAACAATAGAAGCACCCTACATCACATTAACCATCTGGGATAGTCTTAATTTCCCCTCATGTTCCTTTGAAGTGCCAGGCAGGAAATTAGAGTTTAAATTGAGCAATAGTCAAACTAATAGGAAGGCTGTTATCAGTTGGACAGAGCTGATAACTGCAATTGTGGTGATCCAGGGAAGGACAGGGGTATTGAATCGACTTGCCAGGGTGAAAGATCACATCCTGCAGCGTGTTCATGGGTTTGCAACGGGCAGGTTAGTTTGCAGTTCCTGGTGTAAGGCAAACATTACGTGGATTTAATGTGTCAACAAATGGGTGCCAGAATTAGCATGACAATTAACTTACACTCGTACAACATTGCACAGGCCACGGTTAGGTTTGTTGTTATTGCATTACAGGAACCCCATTGTGCTCGATTTTGTGAGTGTACAACATTGATTAATCAAATAGGAACTTGGGAGACACAAGGAGGAAAGGAATTTGGAACAAAAAAACCCAGAATGCTAGCAAGGGGTCCTGATTCAAGGTCTTCACCCGAAACACCTTTTGTCTCCACAGGTGCTGCTTGACCATCTGAGTTCTTCAAACATACTGTCTTCTCGCAAAAAATTGGTATTTCAATAACCATGGAGGTCTTTACACCAAACCAACTTAGCAATAATAAGATGGAGAGTGAATTACTCGAATGCGTATTAGTTATTTTTTATGGAGACGCCAACTAGGAGTTGACTATTTAAGATTGGATATTGTGCAAAGAGAAGAGGTTGTTAATCTTGTTGTGTAGTGTCCTTTAGGGAACTATGCCTATAATACAATTACAATTTTCATTGGGATAGAAAGTGATTTATTTCAATCTGAAACAGGGACCCCACATTTACAAAAAGGAATCTATAAAGGTGTGAGGAGTGGGTTGACTATGATATATTTGCGATGTTTCAGTAAAAGGCACAGCAGTGGATTAGCACCATTTAGATTTGATGCTTAAGGAAGGAATGCAGGAAGTGCAATGGTTATATATTCCTTTTCCATGCAAAAGGAAAATAAATCCAGTCATGATTTATAAAAGAAATTATGGAAAACATTGTGTCTAAAGCAGAGGCATATACATTGCCAAAAGAAGTAGCAGGCTTGGGGATTGGGAACAGTTTAGAACTCTAAGCCAAAAGGGAACATGAGATTAATTAAGAGAGGGAAAATAGTCTCCAAGAGTAAGCTCACAAGGAACATAAAAATGGACTGTAAAGCTTCTACAAGCACGAAAACCGAAAAAGATTAGGGAAGAAAAATGTAGCAAACAGAAATGTTTGTAATGGAGAACAAAGGAGTAGCAGAGTAATTATTCAAAATCTTACATTCTATCTTAATGGAAAAGCTTACAAGCAATGTCCCAGGATGGTGCAGCTAATGGAGCTCTGGCCTCACCCCACCAGTGACCCAAGTTCAATCCTGACCTGCAACTCTGTCAGTGCAGAGTAAGTGGAATTTACCTGAGTGCTTTAGTTTCCATGCAAAATCCTAAATCCTGTGCAGGTTGGTTTGTTAAGTTTATGTCATAGGAACAGAATTAGGCCATTAGGCCCATTGAATCTACTCTGCTATTCAATCATGGATGGTTTATCTTTCCCTCTCAAACCCATTCTCCTGCCTTCTCCCCTTAACACTTGACACCCATACTAATCAAGTCAATTTCCGCCTTAACAATACGCAGTGACTTGGCCTCCATAGCCATAAGTGGCAATGAAGTTGGCCTCTGTAGATTGTCCCTGGTGTTCATGAATGGTAGAACCTGGGGCAAGTTGATGGGAACATGGGGATGATAAAATGTGATTTATATAAAGGAATGTTTGATGGTGCAGACATGATGGGCTGAAGGGCCTCTCTCCATGCTGTGTAACTCTCTAAGAGTTGCATTTGTATTTCCAGTCAGTCTTTGATAAAGGGAAAATAGTCTCCAAGAGTAAGCTCACAAGGAACATAAAAAAGTAAATGATTAGAGTTCAAAATTAAAGCACATGGGATTATATGGATTGAACATTGGGTAACAGACAGGAAACAGAGAGTAGGTATAGAACTAACCTTTTTCAGAATGGCAGGAGTGACTTGAAAAAGATTAGGAACCAGTACTTGAGCCCCATCTATGAATAGTAAATATCTGCAGCAACAGGCAAGACTCGAGGACGGTGTGCTGCCTCCCTGGTGCCAGGCTCCAGACGTCTCAGCACGGCTGCACGGCATCCTCAAGAGGAAGGGGGAGCAGCAGGATGTTGTTGTGCATGTTGGCACAATCAATATAGGTAGGAAGAGGAAGGAGGTTCTGCAACGCGAGTTTAGGGAATTAGGTAAAAGGCTGATAAGCAGGACCGCCAGGATAGTTATCTCAGGATTGCTTCCAGTACCTCGTGCTTGCGAAGGTAAGAACAGGAAGATTGGGGAAATGAATATGTGGCTGAAGTGTTGGTGCAGGGGGCAGGGATTTAGATATCTGGACCATTGGGATCTCTTCTGGGGCAGGGGTAAGTTGTACAAAAGGGACGGGTTGCACCTTAACTGGAGGGGCACCAACATCCAGGCAGGTAGGTTTGCTAATGCTACACGGGAGGGTTTAACCTAGATTGGCAGGGGGGTGGGATCTCATACAGGACAGAGGAAGGTGAGAGGTCAGAAGTTGGAATGGAGGGTGGTGAGGGAAAGGTTAGTGGACAGAATATGCAGGTGAAAGGCGGAGTGCGAGGTTTAAACTACATGTATTTTAATGTAAGGGGCATAACGCGTAAGACAGAAGAGCTTAGGGCACGGAGTGACTGGGACGTTGTAGCTATGACTGAAACCAGGTTAAGGGAGGGGCAGGACTGGCAGTTCAATGTTCAGGAGATTCAGGAGAGACAGGGGAGAGGGAATAAGAGGAGGGGGGGGGGGGGGTTGCATTGTTGGTTAAGGAGGATAACACAGCAGTGGTCAGAGTTGACAATATGGATGGATCATCTAGTGAGGCTATATGGGTGGAGGTGAGGAACAAGAAAGGGATGATCACCTTGTTGGGAGTGTACTACAGACCCCTGAATAGTCAATGTGAATTAGAAGAACAAATATGCCAGGAGATTGCAGACAGTTGCAGGTCAAATAAGGTTGTTGTAGTGGGGGATTTTAACTTTCCCAATATAGACTGGGAAAAGCACGGTGTGAAGGGTTTAAAAGGGGTGCAATTCCTCAAAAGTGTTCAGGAGATTTTTCTCAAGCAGTACGTAGAGGTCCCCACACATGAGAGGGTAACACTGGATCTAGTATTGGGAAATTGTGATGGGCAAGGTAATGAAGTGTTTGTGGAGGAGCCTTTTGGGACCAGTGACCACAGTTCGATTAGGTTTAAGATATTTATGGATAGAGACTGAGAGGGCCCACATGTTAAAATGCTCAACTGGGGTAAGGCCAACTTTGGGGGTATGAGAGAAGGTCTTGCTCAACTTGACTGGAGCAGGTTATTTGAGGCGAGAGGAACAACAGCCAAGTGGGATGTTTTTAAAAGTGTGCAGACAAAAGATATGTACGTCCCTGTTAGAATGAAGGACAAAGCAGCCAAACGTAAGGAAGCTTGGCTGACGAGGGAAATTGAGGCATTAGTCATAAACAAGAAGGATGCATGGGACACGTATGGGCAGCTGGGATCAAGTGCATCGCTGGAGGTGTTTTGGGAACTAAGGAATAAACTAAAAAAGGAGTGGCAAAAAGGGGCCAGGAGATAGCTCTGGCGGGGAGCATTAAGGAGAATCTCAAAAGATTTTATAAATACATAAGGAGGAAAAGGGTAATTAGAGAGAGAGTGGGACCTCTCAGGAATCAAAGCAGTCACCTCAGTGTGGAGCCACAGGAGATGGGCAAGGTCCTTAATGAGTATTTCTCTGTATTTACCGAGGAGAAAGATAGAGGGACGGAAGAAGTTGGGGCAGTCAATGGAAGTGTCTTGAAAGCAGTCAGTATTACCAGAGAAGAATTACTGAAGGTACTGTCATGTATGAAGGTAGACAAATCTCCAGGGGTTGATCAGATATATCCGATGACATTGAGGGAAACTAGAGAGGAAATTGCGGGAGCCCTGGATGAAATTTACGAGTCGTCCTTAAATACAGGAGAGGTGCCGGAAGACTGGAGAGTGGAAAATGTTGTGCCTCATTTCAAGAAGGGCTGCAGGAAAAAGGTGGGAACAATAGGCCGGTGAGCTCAACATCTGTAGTTGGAAAGTTACTGGAGAGTAGGTTATACAGGCATTTAGATGGGCAAAGGCTGATTAGGGATAGTCAGCATGGTTTTGTACGTGGGAGGTCATGACTCACAAATCCGATTGAGTTTTTTGAAGATGTGACCAAAAAGGTAGATGTCCCCCCCTGTCATCGTCCCCCGGGATTTCCGCCCCTGCCTGTCAAACCTTGTCAACTTACAAAACATTCCAATTCCAAATGAACCACAAATACTATCTATTCTACTATTTACATCCACAAAGAACCCTAGTAGATTTGTTAAGCATGATTTCTCCTCCATAGACCCATGCCGACTTTGTCCAATCCCATTTATGTTTTCCAAGTGATTTGCATTTACATTTTTTACAATAAATACCAGCTTTTTTCCCCAATACTAACATTAAACTGACTGATCTGCCTGTTTTCCCTTTATTCCTTTCTTTTAACGAGTAAGGTTACATTTGCCATCCGCCAATCTGTAGAACCGGCTTTGTAGTTAAAAAAATTGAAAGACGAGCATCAATGCTTCCACTATTTCCAGGAACACTTCCTTTAGCTCTCTGTGATCTTGGTTATCAGTCCCTGGGGATTGCATAGCTCTCAGTCCCATTCATACTGTTTTCCTTCAGTACCTCCCTCTATCTATACCTTGCAACTCCTCGCCACAAATCTATATGTTGAAGGTGGCATTTGGGTACCTGGGGTGTACAAAATGTGGTCATGACGTGAACAATTCAGGCTTTACTGCCAATTGTAGGATAAAGAGTCCATCCACGAATTACATAAATGTAGCCAGTTGCTATTGTTTATTGCAGCTTGATCTTTACTCTGTCAGATGGTATGAATAATTGAGCATGATCTAATCTGTTATGTCAGCTGGAAGCAAATAAAAACGAAGCTCTCTGCTCTTTCCGATTATATTAAGAAGCCTATTGCTGAGAGTATGTTTGTGTTATAAATGGAACAACAGCAGCACTGTAAGCACTGGTCTGAGTATCCTTGCATTCTGCAGTGGAGGGAGTTAATAAGGGGGTCACAATTTAAGCAGAAATTGGAGGGACAGGAGGAAGCAAAGGTAAGGATGAGCAGTGTTGCAGAAAGAGTTTTATTTTCATCCCAGATACAGAGCTGCATGTATTCAGGGAGATGGAATCCTATTCTGAAATAGCTTTTGGTAGTTTTAAAGAGTTCCGATTTTGTTTTAAATTTCTCAGGATTTCCCCATTTGAAATCAAATAGGGTGATGGAAAAGATTACAAGACCACAATACAACATTGCTATAGCGCCTTCAATGTGGTTTATTGATTGTCTTAAGGTGGAGAGAGAGAGGTCGAGATGCTGAGGTTTTAGAAAGAGTCAAGGACTCAAGAGTACTTCATTACCATGTTTACCGACAACATAGGCTGTGGGCCGAGGAGCTTTTTTGTGCAGTTTCGTGACCCAACTCACGGAACTACATGAAATTTTCGGATATTGTGTAAAAATAGTATATAAATCACCCCTGAAACTCGTCAAGAACAAAACTTGCACATTTTTATTAAATTAGAGAAAAAACAGAAAATTTTAGAATATTTTTAGTCCAATCAAAGCACGTTTGACATTGAGTCAGACGCCAGTTGGCCAATGACGTGTTTTGTTTCAGGCTAGCTAGGCAGGGGGCACACATCATGGCTGAGAGTGCTTCTACTGATGCCTGTTTTACTGGCGATTCCGATGAAGGTTCTTTGTTGTTCTGCGGAATACATGTCGGGGAAACTTGCAGCAAGGGTAATTTAGTGAGAAAAGCATTTAGAAGTCTGAAGAATGTGCAGCTAAGTGGATAGAAGTGGAACAAAGCCTTGAAATGGACATCAAAAGACTTGGAATCTGATGAAGAATATTCAGATGAAGATCAGATGTAATGTAAACAAATAAATTGGGGAAATAAATGATTATATAAAGTTTTATCTTAATGTCGATCGTTTCAATGTTTATTTGGTCAAATTATTTAAACAACGAGTGAATAACTTATGATAATGGCGTTCTGGTGAATGACAGTGCGACAGTCCACCCACCCATCCACACATACATTCACACATCCACACACACATCCATCCGTATGCACACTCCCATGCATGCACATACACACATACATGCACACATACATCCGCGCACACACACACATCCACACATACACACATCCATCCGCACGCAGACATACATGTACACATCCATGCACACACATACATCCACACACATACATCCACACATACATTCACACATACATCCATCCACACATACATACACACTTACATCCACACATCCACAGACACACGTTTGACAGGTATACACAGACACACACGCAAACTACAGATACTCAAACAATGCAACACTTTTAGGGTTATTTTAGGTTAAAGGTAATAGCCCTCATTTGCAAAGGCACCATCAGGGGGTCTCTAACATAAATATAGGCTCATTGTAGCTTAAAATGAATACTCATCGAGTAAACATCAGAGTATTCGATTCTTGGTCAGGATGTGACATTTACATCAGAAATAAGAGAGGCCTCTTACAGGTCTGTCACTCAGCCTGGCACTGCCCCAGTCCCACTATGGCCATTACCCCCACTCTCCCCACTCTGGCTGTCAGTGGGATTCAGTAAACGGGGGAACCTAGAGGATCTGTCCTGACCCTTTAATTAGGCAGGTTCATGAGCCCTTAAAACCTGGGACCTCTGCTGCAGTCTCATTAAATTCCCTATTAAAGCCACTGGAAGATGCCTTGCAGGACTGTCCCCCAGCGTGGCACTGCCCCAGTCCCACTATGGTCGTCACCCCCACTCTGCACACTGGCAGTCAGTGGGGTTCAGTAAAGGGAGGAACCCACAAGAACTGCCCTCACCCATTAATTAGGCTGGTTCAGGAGCAGGACCTCTGCGACAGTGTCATTAAAAAAACACTCACAATTATATTCATCATATTAATTTTATATTATATAATTATACTTAATTATATATGATTACAGTCATATTTACAAGATATATATATATATATATATATATGTATAATAAGATATAGTTTAAATGGACTGCAATGGACTGCATTTAAGAGAGTTAGAGGATTTAAGAGAGAGTTAGAGGATTTAAGAGAGAATTAGATAGAGCTCTAGGGGCTAGTGGAGTCAAGGGATATGGGGAGAAGGAAGGCAGGGGTTATTGATAGGGGACGATCAGCCATGATCACAATGAATGGCGGTGCTGGCTCGAAGGGCCGAATGGCCTCCTCTTGCACTTATTTTCTATGTAACAAGGAAATATGGGCATTGCCCACTAGATGGTGCTTACTTTCCCGATCATTTTCTAATTAGTTTAATTAATTGATGTGCAACTTTCAGCACTGACGAGTTATGACATCCTTCTCAAGTATATTTCATCCAAATTTGTGGAAGTCCTGTCCCGACCCCCTGGGAAACTGAAGGGAGCGACAATCAACTGCCACGGATACAAATAATGTCATACACAAGAAAGGGCAGATGCTGGTTGACAAAAAGTGAACACACAGTGCTGGAGTAACACAAAGATGCAGCAGAATTTTGTAAACGTCATCCCGTCACCCATTCCTTCTCTCCAGAGATGCTGCCTGTCCAGTGAGGGAATTCCCACGTATATGAAGCAGAAATGTGAGTTCTACACGGCTCAGCCCGACTTTTGAGAATGGATTTGGTGGTTTGTACCCACTCCCCCTCCCACCCACCAACCCCCCACCCACCCAAACCCATCCACCCACCACCCCACCCACCGACCCACCCACCCCACTCAACCACCCTCCCACCCACCCACCCACCCGACCCACCCACCCACTCCCCCTCCCTGCCACCCACCCACCCAGCCACCCACCCACCCACCAAGCCAGCCAGCTGGACACCTCCTCGTTACAGCGGTGGAAACGACATTTCCAAGAGAATGGGGCAGAGAGCTGGGGCAGGGCTGGGATGGGAGCAGGGCAGATAAGGCGCACCAAAGGAACAAACAAGTTGATGGCTGCAAGGGGCAGGCGGCAGAGGTCTTGTGCCCCAGCGAGGTAGACCCCTCTTCCCCCTGCTAATGCACACACAGAAAGAGAGAGATGAGAGCAGAGAATGATCCCAGCCTAACCCAAGAGCCTTGTCACCCCAGACAGATTAATGACGCCTGCGCACCCACCCCCTCACCCCAACCTCCCTCCACCTCAACTCATGCCTGGTACCAAAGCAGCTCAGGAGGCGAACTCTGAGCTCCGTCTCCCAACAATCTGATGTGCAACTGATGTGAAAGAACAGCGGCTGCGGCCGGCCAGCACCCGGCATGGACTTCTCACACCCTTACACACGAAAAGTGTGTTCGAATAAGCAAAAACAAGGAACAAAACCAAAACCTGGCTTGAAAGGCAACTAAAAATATATTCCGCTTAGAACGAGCAGGCATGGCGACATCCATCTACATTCAAAGATTTCATCTCCCGTCTCCCCGCAGTGTGTAGACCTGGCAGTAAATTCAATTAAAATGTAGCAAACCTCCGCAAGCGGGTCTTCTAACGACGTGATGCATGTTTCAAACAAATCTTAAGTATAACTGATCTGGCACTGGACGGTGTACATTTTCCCTTTGTAGGTCACATTAATAAATGCGGCCACGCTGAATTCTATCTTTAACTCAAAGCCGCAGGATGGAACTGTCTTCTTTAACACTGTTGCTTCGCCGCCACCGCCTCCTTGCTGCACAATGGCAGCGAGTGCGGGGCCGATATCCTGCCTAGTTTTTTTAAGTTCTGAAATTGAATAACTTTCAATACTGATTCAGAATATATTTACTGTATGAGATGCTGTCCAGCACCTCTATTTGATACTTAAAACAGACTTTCATTCACGGTTGGCTCAAGAGTAAATTGGGAGAGGAACTTGATAATTTGGATGAGGAACTTGGTACATCGCAGAAATGAGAAGTAAACGGCAAACCTAGACATACACGTGGGAACTTATTTAAACTCGTGAACATAAACTTGGAATCTCGTAAACAACCACGAGTGTGATTTTTTCTTTCACTCGGGATCACTTGTGGGTGGACTCGCACCATAAGAACAATTCTCACTTACAGCTGCATACCAGGCCTGTAAATACAATACACACAGTTAACTTTTGTTATTTAAAAAATTCAATAAAATGACGAAGGTGAAGGTTTATGGCTATGACAATTGCAGGGACAAAGCTGATGGTTCGATGATTGAAATCAGGATGCATGTAAGTCCAGACATGGAGGCACAAGTAGTCCAGAAGATTTTAGAACTGGAGGAGGCTAAAGAGATAAAAACATATAGCAAAGTTGAAAACAAGGCCGAGTAGTTTAAAATCAGGGTTTTGTTTCCTCTGCAAGGTGATGTAGATTATAAGCAGGAGCTGGAGGTAAATGGGACTTGGTCTGAGTTGGGATTAGTAATGGCCTTGTTCACTAAGTATATGAGACAATACTTCTTGTGAAGAGGAAAACAATATTTTTTTGACGAGGTTGCATTCTGCCTAACTGATAGTTCTGGAATCAGCTACTGAAATCTATTCTGAATCTATTACCCATCTGTGTTCAGAAACGCTTGACATTTATCTAAACGTTCTACAGATTCAGCAACCAGAAAGGCATCAGGAGATTTGGGAGAGATGATTTCAAGCACACAATTAACAACATTTTCCTAAATTTAGACACAATTTTTCAGACATTAATTAAATGACACATCCAGGAAAACCTACCTTGAAACTTTTTTGGGAGCAGGGAATTGCCATTAGGACCAACAAGCTCATCTGTTTTTAATGGATTCAGGCTTGTCTATCATTTCATTCCTTTTCTCATCAGGACCTATTTAATTTTCCTTCTCAAAGGCCTAACCCACTAACCTGTTCATTGCCGAAGAAGGGGATATAAAACACAGGATATAAATCCAAACTATACTTTAAGTAGTAGTAAATGCTTTCAATCTGTCATCTTTTAATAAACAGTGAGATTTGAAGCTATTTCACATCTGAGGAACTTTGTGATACAGCACTTTAAAATGAAAAGTAAAATGGAATGGAATCAATCTTGCGGTTGGTGTTTTACTTTGCTTTTAATTCATGGGGTGCGGACAGATTTGATTCGGCCAGCATTTGTTGGGCATTAATAATTGCTCCCTTAACGCAAAAATTAAAGGGCCTGTCCCACTTCGACTATTTTCAGGCGACTGCCAGCGACTGTCATAGTCGTAGCAGGTCGCCGTAAAACCGGGAACTAGACCCCCCTACGATATGAAATTTGAAATAGAATCATTACTTTAACAACAAAAAAAATGAAGCCAGCATCGGCGGCAACCTACGTTAACCTGGCGACAACCTACGTTAACCTGGTGACAACTACGACAGCACCTAAGTCAGGAGAAGTCAAGCTACGCTCATTGGTGTCAAACCCACTGTTGCTGAATGTCTCAGAGCTTTTTTCAACATGTTGAAAATCCAGCGGCGACCAGAACGACACTGCGACTCTTTGGGCGGCTGAGGAGACTATTCACGACCATACAGGCGACACCCCAGTGACAATGTGGGACACGCCCTTTACAGTTATTTCAATAACATTGATGGATCTGGAGTTACCTGAAGGCTTGTGGAAGAATGCTTGGCAGGCTTCCTTCCATGAAAGAGAATAATGGATTCGATGGATCTTCAGATTTAGATTAATTTATTGTCATATGGATGTGGGTGCAATGAAGTTCCCTGTAAACAGCATATATGATAATGATTGATACAACTGTAATTACAATAACAAATGGCAAACACCAGAATAGTGCAAGATCGTGGGGCAATCTGAGGTCAGGCACAAAAAAGACTAAAGTGCGATAATAGAATAAGTACTGAAATAGAGTTAAAAGTAAGAGTTTGAAGAAGGGTCTCAACCTAGTCACCTATTCCTTTCTTCAGAGATACTGCCTGACCCATTGAGTTACTCCAACATTTTATGTCTATCTTTAGTGTAAACCAGCATCTGCAGTTCCTTCTTGCACATAAGAGTAAGAGTATGTGGTTGTAACTTTGGGAAGGGGTGTGAAAGAGGTGATTGATTCAGGAGTCTGATAGTCCAGACTTAGGAGCAACTTCTTTCCCAGGGTTATCTGGGATTTCAAGCTGCAGTGAGGTCAATGGCTGGGGAGGCACTGGCTAGTATCAGAGCCAGATTTACACACATATTAACCCGATATAGGTAGCTTAAGTTCACCACACCCCATGACTCAGGATCAGTTCCTGTGGATTGGAGGGTAGCTAATGTTATCCCACTTTTTAAGAAAGGCGGGAGAGAGAAAACAGGGAATTATAGACCAGTTAGCCTGACATCGGTGGTGAGGAAGAAGCTGGAGTCAATTATAAAAGATGAAATAGCCACACATTTGGATAGCAGTAACAGGATCAGTCTGAGTCAGCATGGATTTACGAAGGGGAAATCATGCTTGACTAATCTTCTGGAATTTTTTGAAGATGTAACGAGGAAAATGGACAAGGGAGAGCCAGTGGATGTAGTGTACCTGGACTTTCAGAAAGCATTTGATAAGGTCCCACATAGGAGATTAGTGGGCAAAATTAGGGCATACGCTATTGGGGGTAGAGTCCTGACATGAATAGAAAATTGGTTGGCAGACAGGAAACAAAGAGTAGGGATTAACGGGTTCCTTTCAGAATGGCAGGCAGTGACTAGTGGGGTACCGCAAGGCTCGGTGCTGGGACCGCAGCTATTTACAATATACATCAATGATTTAAATGAAGGGATTCAAAGTAACATTAGCAAATTTGCAGATGACACAAAGCTGGGTGGCAGTGTGAACTGTGAGGAGGATGCTATGAGAATGCAGGGTGACTTGGACAGGTTGGGGGAGTGGGTAGATGCATGGCAGGTGAAGTTTAATGCGGATAAATGTGAGGTTATCCACTTTGGTAGCAAAAACAGGAAGGCAGATTACTATCTAAATGGCGTCAAGTTGGGAAAAGGTGAAGTACAATGGGATCTGGGGATCCTTGTACATCAGTGTATGAAAGTAAGCATGCAGGTACAGCAGGCAGTGAAGTAAGCGAATGGCATGTTGGCACTTATAACAAGAGGAGTTGAATATAGGAGCAAAGAGGTCCTTCTGCAGTTGTACAGACTCCTAGTGAGACCACACCTGGAGTATTGTGTGCAGTTTTGGTCCCCTAATTTGAGGAAGGACACTCCTGCTATTGAGGGAGTGTTGCGTAGGTTTACAAGGTTAATTCCCGGGATGGCGGGACTGTCATATGCTGAGAGAAAGGAGCGGATGGGCTTGTACACTCTGGAGTTTCGAAGGATGAGAGGGAATCTCATAAAGCATATAAGATTGTTAAGGGTTTGGACACGCTAGAGGCAGGAAACATGTTCCCGATGTTGGGGGAGTCCAGAACCAGGGGCCACAGTTTAAGAATAAGGAGTAAGCCATTTAGAACGGAGATGAGGAAACACTTTTTCTCACAGAGAGTTGTGAGTCCGTGGAATTCTCTGCCTCAGAGGGCGGTGGAGGCAGGTTCTCTGGATGCTTTCAAGAGAGAGCTAGACAGGGCTTGTAAAAATAGCGTAGTCAGGGGATATGGGGAGAAGGCAGGAACGGGGTACTGATAGGGGATGATCAGCCATGATCACATTAAATGGCGGTGCTGGCTCGAAGGGCAGAATGGCCTACTCCTGCACCTATTATCTATTGTCTATTGTCTAATTGGCGGGTTGCACAATGACTATTGGTTAGGCGACCGTATGTTTCATATTTCATATCAGCATTCGTTGTGACACGCATACAGGTAAGTTACGTATTCGATTCACGTTTTATAGGCAAATGCAGTTCCACTATTCATACTCATCCAACACAAATGAAAATAAATACCATTTGAAACAACCGTGTATTTTCTGTCCCTTTGTTTGAAGTAGGTCCTCAAGCTCAGGCATTGGTCTTCCAATGTTTATCACTCCCTGTTTTGATTGAATGTCCAATTTTGAGAAATGTTTCAGGTTAGATATAACATTTTCCGTTTTTGCAGCCGCTGGAATTTTTTTGCTGGTGCTAGCTCATGTGGAGGGAGAGCAAGCGTCAATTACGTGGGCTGAGTCTACGAAATTGACGCTCGGTCTCCCCCCACTGTGTTCAAGACACGCCCCCCTCAGTGAGACAGATGTGAGAGCCTGTGTCACTTGGCCATCCTTTGTTCCCCTCCTCACAGATATTTTAACATAGAAAATTGGTGCAGCAGGACGCCATTCATTGTGATCACGGCTGATCCAAATTTTCTTTGTTCATCCCTATACTTATCCCTCTCTTAACGGCCTGTCCCACTTTCACGACCTAATTCTCGACCTTTTTTACTCGTGGACATTTTTCATCATGCTAGAAAAACGCCCCGACCTACTTGATGCCCCGAGTACCTATGACCAGCATCACGGCCTGCTACGACTTACCTATGACCTCCTACGACCTCGTGACGACCATGCCATTGGGGAAGTCCAGGACAAGGGGTCACAGCTTAAGGATAAGGGGGAAATCCTTTAAAACCGAGATGAGGAGAACTTTTTTTTCACACAGAGAGTGGTGAATCTCTGGAACTCTCTGCCACAGAGGGTAGTTGAGGCCAGTTCATTGGCTATATTTAAGAGGGAGTTAGATGTGGCCCTTGTGGCCAAGGGGATCAGAGGGTATGGAGAGAAGGCAGGTACGGGATACTGAGTTGGATGATCAGCCATGATCATATTAAATGGCGGTGCAGGCTCGAAGGGCCGAATGGCCTACTCCTGCACCTAATTTCTATGTTTCTATGTTTCTATGCTGCGAGTATGAGTCAAGGGTAAACTCGGCAGAGGTCGTGAATTAGGTCGTGAAAGTGGGACAGGCCCTTTAGGCCAGTTGTATGAATGGTTAATGACCTGAAATGTTAGCTCCCTTTACCTCTGTGCAGATGCAGCCTGACCTGCTAAGCATTTTGACCGCTTTCTTCATTTTACTCAATTTCTATCCCTCATTCCTAAAGATTTTGAATGAAGTATATCAGCAGGCTTCTACAAATATTACTGGGCCTTGAACTGCCTAACCTGTGGCACAAATGGACGCCTGGCTCCATTCAATAAAAGGCCCATCAATTGCTGTATTTACATTTCTATGGATTTGGAAGGAGTGGGTATGTTTGTTCTGACATGAAATATTCATGGGCTTATTCTTATCTGCCCTTTACTTCATTGGAGTCAAATTTCTGATGCAGAGAACAATGCACAGTTATTATTATATTGCATGTTTGGAAAATGCAACCCAGGGCAAATTCCCACCACAAGGAGTCTTATTTCTTCTTGGGATCAGAAGATGACAGGCAGCTGGTCAGCACGGAAGCTGCACTTTAGAAAGGTTAAGGCTTGGCTGGTGTGAAGAAATGTTGGATCCTGACAACATGCTGCGATACTCAGGGAGCAATGTGCAACCTGTCACTTTCTGCTGAGAAAGTCAGCACAGCATTATAAAAAAGGAGTGAGCTGGCTTGAAGGAAATGCTTGTGTGATGTGATGAGGAAGTATTTCTCCTTTCGCTAGAAGCTGTGATGCGCTCTATGGGTGTCATCATTAGCTTTCAGAGTGCTCACACCTTTGGAGCTGGGACAAAGATACAGAAAAGAGAAACAAACACACACACACACACACACGCACACGCACACGCACACGCACACGCACACGCACACACACACGCACACACACGCACACACACACACACACACACACACACACACAAAGAGAGAGTGCAGAGGAAAAAAACACATTGCACAGACCAAAAAACACCAATGTGAAGCACTTTGGCCAACGAGAGTTGTTTTTTAAATGTGCTATAGAAATAAAGTGACTTGATTTGACTTGGCTTGACATTGTAGATATGTGAGGTTTGCAGGTTTGTAGGATAGTTGGTTTCTGTAAAAATTGTCCTCAATGTATAGGATAGAATTAGTGTATGGAAGATTGCTGGTCAGCACGGACTCCGTGGGCCGAAAGGGTTGTTTCCATGCTGGACTAAACTAAACTAAATTAAGCTATTCTAAATTAAACTAAACTAAACTTAACTAAACAAAACTAAACTGAACAAAACTAAAGTAAAATAAACTAATCTAAACTAAACTAAACTAAACTAAACTTAACTAAACTCTGTAAAGACCTTCAATTAAAAGTTTACTAGTAACCTGTACTTGTATACCTCTTATATACTGCATGTGTCCCATTACTGAAGATTCTCCGGTTCATTTCAAGCTTGTGTTGGGAGCGCTGGTGGGCTTCTTCAAGGCTGCCCAGATCCTTCTCCTTTCACATATCTGAGTTCATAATAAATAGCACAGACATGACTGTTCCCTGGAAAATTTGTGTGAGTGATGCTAATGCATGAATATTTATTACAACTGTGTCACATTTCTCAGTGTGTAATTTTAGCAAAGGCATAAACCTATTTAAAATAAATGTGTTACCTCTTTCAATAAACAGCAAAAAAACAAAAGATAGGAACACAATGGATGATTATGTGATGAGATTGCTCAGTCATTTCTAGGCTCATAGGTTTGGCCTGGAAATACAATACATTTTGTTCTTCCATCTGTACTCAGGATGACATCTTGAAATTGTCCAGATTTTGTATCCTACAGTATCTCATTCCTTTGTTGGAATCAATTGCACTCTAATTTGTTATTAGTTGCTGGGTTTTGAATCATGCATTTGATTATGGTGAATTTATCTTCTTGACTTCAAGCGTATGGTGAGTGTCCACTAGGTTCTTACCATCTGGATCAAAGCAGAATTATGGCATCTTTGCCTATTTCATTCTCCCTGCCTTGTTCTGATCTAAATATGATTAACTGCTTTAAGTGCTTTCAAAATGGTGTCAAAAACTGCTAGTTCTGACAATCAAGAATTATTAGCTCTGCTTTCAGTTTCTGTCATTCACATTTAAGATAAAATTGATAATGAAAGATATAAATTAGGAAAGGGCAAGATATAAAAGGATGCATGAAAATGGAAGATTGAAAAAAGAAAGAAAAACTATTGGAAAGATGGACAATAAACATGATCAATAAATTTCACCAGGTCAAAGTAAACACAAACAATCATTTCTGAACAAACGTCTGAAGATGAGTTTCGGCCAGAAACGTTGCCTATCTCGTTAGCTCCATACATGCTGCTGCACCTGCTGAGTTTCTCCAGCATTTTTGTGCACAAACGACCATTTCCTTGCGCATCACTTGCATGCCCTGGGAGATTTGCTTGAGCTACTCGGGAGTTTTTAAACTGGTCTGGAAGGGATGGGACATAAACAGAGAGTGTTGCAGATAAGATATTTGAGGCTGTTAGAAGGTAAAGGGAAGCCTAAAGCACCTGTCCCACTTTCACGACCTAATTCACGACCTATGCCGAGTTTGCCCTTGACTCATACTCACAGCATAGTCGTCACGAGATCATAGGTAGGTCATAGGAGGTCGTAGGTAGGTCATAGCAGGTTGTGATGCTAGTCAATAGACAATAGGTGCAGGAGTAGGCCATTCAGCCCTTCAAGCCAGCACCGCCATTCAATGTGATCATGGCTGATCATCCCCAATCAGTACCCCGTTCCTGCCTTCTCCCCATATCCCCTGACTCCGCTATTTTTAAGAGCCCTATCTAGCTCTCTCTTGAAAGCATCCAGAGAACCTGCCTCCACCGCCCTCTGAGGCAGAGAATTCCACAGACTCACCACTCGTTGTGGGAAAAAGTGTTTCCTCATCTCCGTTCTAAATGGCTTACCCCTTATTCTTAAACTATGGCCCCTGGTTCTGGACTCCCCCAACATCGGGAACATGCTTCCTGCCTCTAGCGTGTCCAAGCCCTTAACAATCTTTCAGGCACAGTCGTAGGTACTCGTGGCATCAAGTAGGTCGGGGCGTTTTTTCAACATGATGAAAAATGTCCACGAGTAAAAGAGGTCGTGAATTAGATGGTGAAAGTGCGACAGGAGTCCAGTGCCAAGCTGCTCTTATCACAGTGTAGATTTAGGAGAGAATAAGTCACTGTGAGGATCAGTGTGATGATCTGTGTGTGGATCTAAGGGAGATGGGAGAGGTTTTAAATGAATACTTTTTGTCAGTACTTACTGTGGATAAGCTCATGGAAGCAAGGGAATTCAGGGAAGATGCAGTGATGTAGACACAAGGAACTGCATTTGCTGGTTTACAAATAGAAATAAACCAAGAGTAGACTCCACAACCTTTTTGTCAAACACTTGCCCTCGGTCTGCCAAGATCTCCCATTTGCTGATCATTTAAACTCCTCTTCCCTTTTCCACACTGGCCTTTCTGTCCTGGGCTTCCTCCATTCCTAAAGTGCGGCCACATGTAAACTGGAGGGACAGCACCTCATATACCGTGTGGATAGCTGGGTTGAATAAATGTGTTACTACTTGCAACCCAGCAGTATGAAAATATAATTTTCAAATTTAGGTGGTTACTAAAGACTAGTACCTCTTTCTTCCCTCTCCCTTCCCTTCCCCTAGCTTTACAATTCACAGCACTTCAATCCTTTGACTCACACCTTCTGTGTTTTCACCTCTGGCTTTTGTTCAACCAGCACCTGTTTCCGCCCATTACAACGACACGGTGAAGCAGCCGTAGAGTTGCTGCCTTACAGCGGTGCAGCGCGGGAGATCCCATGACCACGTGTGTTTTCTCCGAAATCTTCGGTTTCCACCCACACTCCAAAGGCATACAGGTTTGTAGATTAATTGGCTTGGTATATGTTTAAATTGTCCCTAATATGTGCAGGATAGTGTTAATGTGTGGGAATTGCTGGTCAGCGTGGACTTGGTGGGCCGAAGGGCCTGTTTCCACGCTGTATCTCTAAACTAAACTAAACTAAACTCGCCAGACTTTGCTACCATTTACCATGTACGTCCTATTTTGATTTGTCCTGTCAAGATGTAGCACCTCACACTTATCAGCATTAAACGCCATCTGCCATCTTTCAGCCCATTCTTCCAAATGGTCTAAATCTCTCTGTAGACTTTGAAAATCTACTTCATTATCCACAACACCACCTATCTTAGTAATCTGCATACTTACTAATCCAATTTACCACACCAGGCCTTTCACTGTTCTGTAAACTGCAGAGAATCCCTCTCATCCTTCTAAACTCCAGCAGGTGTTGTGAAACACCCATCATATGTTAGTCCATTCATCCCTTGGATCAATCTCGTACATCTCCTCTGGACCCTCTCCAATACCAACATTCATCCTCAGATATGCGGCCCAAATCGTATGAATGACTTGCAAACTACTCAATAATTTTATTGGAAAGATGGGTGGACCATAGATTGACCCATTGATCATTGTCTTTTATTCCAAAACTCTACAATGCTCAGACCAATAGCTGTAATGGAGAGGTAAGAGGAAGGATTTCTAAAGAGGATTTATCGAGATACAGCGTGGGGATGACCCTTCGGCTCACAGTCACACCGACCAGGGATCGCTCATAAATACTAGTTCTATCCTACAGGGTAGGGACCATTTACAAAAGCTAATTAACCTACAAACCTGCATGTCTTTGGAATGTGCAAGGAAACCAGGAACATCCGGAGTAAAAACCCATGCGGTCACAGCGAGTACGTATAAACTCTGTACAGATAATACCTGTAGTCAGGATCTCCGGCATTGTATGATGGCAACTCTACCACTGTACCACTGTTTAAGTTTTTTACAAAGGACCTGTTGTGGAACCCACTGCCAGAGCAGAGAGTGGTGGTTATATACAACACTATGGGATAATGCATTAGTGTAGATGGACAAAAAAGGTCAGCATGTGCATGGTGGACTGAAGGGCCCATTTCTGTGTCAAAATCCCTCAGGCTTTTGACTCTATGATTCTATGATTCTCAAGGGTCAATCATTAAGAGGCTTTCTCATGGGGCGACTCGACGCAAGAGGTAACCAGAGTTGAACATCGTGGGAACCTCGTACGATAACTGTACGGCATTCGTGGACCACTGTGGACCACCGTGGCGCTAATGGCAGGTACTCGTGTAACTTGTTGACTCGGGAGAAAATTCAAGCATGCTTGAATTTCTCCAAGAGTGACTTGTACACTTGTGGTTGAACATTGAAACATTATATGGACGTAGTGGCCAGTGCGATATCCGTAATAACTCTTGCGTTTACCGTGGGAACTCCTGCGAACGGTGAACCCGGAAGCTGGACAGAGGGGACAGAAGGTGAGTAAAAAAGGTGGTCTCAATATCGCCAATGGAACATGTGTCCATCGAGGACGTCCCACCTCATTGTCATTGTTGGAGAATCTTTTTCACTGGAACACTTGCAGAGATGGCTCCCAGAAAAGCTCAAAGAAAGGGGGTAAAGCATGTCAGAAAGGTTTTTGCCATGCAGGAGAATGAGGAGGAGACGCAGCAAGAGAGACAGGTGGAGAGGCAACAGGAGATGCCACAGATAACACTGCCTGTGGGCTCCTTGGAGCAGGGAGAGGGTGAGCAAGGTGGATTTCAGATTGCCTCCCCAGTAGCCGTTGTAGGAATAGCCTCAACAGACGCGTATATAAAGGGAAGATGGCAGAAGGTAAGGCCATATAACTTCACCAGGGAACAAGAGGGGGAACTTGTAGAATGGTACCAATTCAACAAAATTCTTTACGATAAATCCAGAGAGGATTACAGAAACAGGGAGAAAAAACGGAACCTGCTGGAGACGAAGGCTGCGGAGTATCCCGGGTGCTCATGTGAGTATATATAACGATATATTAGTACATCAACAGGAAAACCATTTAATGTTATCCATGATTTAAAAACATACATTGCTATTGATGTAAAAGTGCTGTTTTTGCAGTTAACTTAAACTTCTCTTATTTTATAGTGTGTGAAAAAAAGAGTGACATCATTTGTGCCACGTGATGATTTAACAACACTTCACAGTTCACAATGTTCATTCAAGATTTAATGGAAAAGCTCGGGAGACGGACAAGTCACTCGCACAAATAACAGAAATGCCGAGTACCCGTGGGAACTCTTTATCTACCCCCCGTTATATCGTGTGATATCGTGCTAGACCACGACCACTTCACTCTGGTTACATCTTGCGTCAAGTCGCCCGTGAGAAAGTCCCATAAGTGTAGATGGAACAAAAGGGTCAGTATGCCGTGTGCCGAAGGGCCCGTTTCTGTACTGAACAATCTCTGGTTCTCTGACTATGATTCTATGACTTTCAAGAGGTAATTCATTGCATCTCATGCGCTTATCAAACTCAGACACCAACAGGCATACGGAATCTATTTTTTTAGAACTTTGAAATAGGTTGCATCTTTTTTATTTATATTTCTGAAGTCTATTTTATGTGATTGCTTTTATTCATGGAAAGAAAAGAAAGTTTTGTGTCTTTGTTTCGTGCCTTTCATGATCTAAACATTTTTAGAGAATGGAAAATTCCACCTCATCGAATTGTTACTTTTTTTAGGGTCAAATGGATACGTGTTAGGTTCGCCAAATATAAATCATATCAGAAACTGGATTAACATCTGCTCTAATGTGACTTTTAAATTCTGTTGCATGGCTGTGAGCAACAGGTTCCTTGTACTTATTTTGTTTCCTTTCCTGACACGAATAGCTCCTGAGAAAGCTTTAATTTCTTCACACTCTTCTCACTACACAGCTTGCCTTGAGAACATGTGTAATAATCTCTCATTTATGCCAATAAATTACCAATGTTGATACCATTGAAGCTGGTTGGAATGGTGTGGAATAGTTTATTGTCACATGTGACAAGGCACAGTGAAATTCTTTGCTTGCATAAAGGTATGCAAATAGTCACCTCATACGGCGCTGACAAACTTACAAAATTTCCCCCGCCGGCTCCACCTTTGTTCTCCCCCCCACCCCCACAGCGGTCCCCCCCACGCCGGGTCCTCCATTGTTCTCCCCCCCCCCCCCCCCCCCTCCCCTTCCTCATGGTGATTCCACTTTCTGCCATAGATGTAGTCCAATGTGGATCCCTGTCACACCATTCCTTCTTCTCAGTGTAACCTCGGAGCAAAGCCCACCCGTTGTTTCCAGCTCGCTCTGCTCTAACATGGTGTTGGCTGCTCAAGCCCCATTTCTTTCCCTCTGGATTATTTTATCTGCCCTGCTACCCGCCAAGAAATGCCTCTGGAAACCTCACAAAATCCCCCTCTTTCTGCTGTTTAATGTTCACTCCTTTTAGTCAGGACTGTGAGGCATGGGGTGAATTTCTTTGAACTCTTGCCATACAACTATAGCTTTGGTGCAGGTCCCTTTTGTGTACACGTCGTAAGACATTTTGCCAAACCTACAGCTCGATGGCAAGAGAACCCTTATGGATTTAAATATAGAACATAGAACGTAGAAAAGTGCAGCTCATGAACAGACCCTGCAACCTACGGTGAACGCGATGCTCAAAGAAACTAAATCTCACACTGACTGCCATTGATGAGTATTACGATGAGGGCAAACCTGGGAGTGCTGGGCTGAATGTGTAGGCAGGTCAATCCCAGTGGTTGTGGGGAGCAACCACCCTCCCACAGTTGTTAAATGGAGTTGTGAAGATAGATACACCAAGCAGATGATACGTCAATTATTATTCCATGGAGAAGGTGAATCCTTTGGAAGAAAGACTGGATATCGCAGTCAAACCACGATCTGAAAGCACAGAGTAAGTAGTAGCAGGTGGGAGTAAGAGGCTGGAATACAGTCTGCTTACCCTCTCACTCACTGCACTTTGTGGCAGTGGAAAAAAGAACATTCTGAGGGTTTGAATCCCAGAACTGCCCCTATAGCAGGACAGTGGGAATTAGAAAGTAAAAAAATGCACATCCCTGAAATCCAAAATAAAAATCCGACTACCAGTGTGGAGAGAGAGAAATGCAATTAATGTTTCAGTTCAAATCCCGAACTTAAATAAAACATGTTTCTCAAAATTGGTTTTGTGGAAGGACAAATCTATTAGAGTTCTTTGAACCTGTAGAGTAGATGAGGGATCCTACAGGATGTGTGGTGTATTTGGATTTTTGGACAGCCTTTAATAAGGCATAGCTTTAATGAGAGTGGGGCAAATGTTAAAGGAGATTAGACCAAGTGGGACCCGTTGGGTCCCATCCCCTCAACGCGCAGTCCCATCCCCTCAACACGTCCCACACACACACACTAACCCCTCCTTGATATATTAATATTATTCATTCGCTCCTTTTCCCCATCCCCCGCCCTATCCACTCACACATAGCACCCAACTGCACAGACGCGACTAGAGAGGGAGAGGGAAAGGGGTAGAGAGGGGGAGGGAGGGGGTAGAGAGGGAGAGGGCCCCATCCCAAGCCCCGAGCTCAGCCCTTACTTCTGCTCTAGGCCCTGCTCCAGCCCCGGCCCAGTTGCCTGGCTCGGCCCGCTGCAGCAGCCTCTCCACGGGGCTGCGGGCAGGCGTCGATGACCCTGACCCCGGCTTGTCCTTGGTTCTTTTTCAGTGCCGGTCACGGCCCCATCCCAAGCCCCGAGCTTGAAAATATCGTTGGAGAGCTTGAGTGCCCCTTTCTAACGTCAGTGTTCAGTTCTGACGTTAGTCGGATTTTATTTTAAATGTTTTGAGCGCTTGAGTGCCCCTCCCACACGGAGTGTCCCGTCGTGCCTTGCGAGTTGATTGTGACGTCAGTCAGCATTTTTTTCTTCAAAATTAGAACTTTGAAAACTTTAATATTTTGAAGCTTTTTTTAAAAGGTTACTAACTTTTTAAATATAGGTTGAAATGCGTCAGGAAGATATGTATCCGGTCGGCTGAAAAAATGTGAGTGAAAAATGTGTGAAAATGGGAAGGCTGTGGCCTAGCATTTGGGAGCAGATACAAATTAAGGAGATTAAAAGAAAGCCAACACAATCCTGGAGCACACAGATATTTAGAATGTTAAGAACAAAGGCATACAGTAATGGCATTTAAGACAATACGTAAATGCAGGGTGTGGAGGGATATGGGTTATGTGCAAGTATATAAAAGTGATGGTCTTGACATCAGATTCGGCACAGGCATTGTGGGCCGAAAGGCCTGTTCTTGTGCTAAACAACCCTCACCAATTCTAAGGACAATTTACAGAGGCCAATTAACCAGCAAAATGCCTGTTTTGGGATGTGGGAGGAAGCTGGAGCACCCGGAGGAAGCCCACGTGGTCTCAGGGAGAACGTGCAAACTCCACACAGACAGCTCCTGAGGCCAGGATCAAACCCGTGTCGTTGGCTCTATGAAGCAGCAGCTCTACCAGCTGCACCACTGTGCTGCCTCTTATAAATGAGCTGTAGCTAATGGTCTTCAGTCTCTAATGCCTCTTACCTGCTACTGTAGATTTTAAATAAGAACAGAAAATGCTGGAAACACTCAACAAGCCAGGCAGCATTTGTGGAAAGATAAATAGAGTTAACAGTTCCGGTTGAAGACCCTTTATCTGAACTGGAAAAGAGAAAAAAACTGTTAATTTGATGTCACAGAGAAAGTGGAAGAAGAATGAATAGGACAAATGGGATATCCATGATAGAGTGAAGCTACGGTTGCCTGGGGGACAGATAAGCTTGTTGATGAATTATCCAGAGATATGAGGGTAGTGGAGAAGGATATTAAGAATAAAAAAATGGAAAGCTGTAACATGAGGACAGTTAGACTAGAGGTAGTGCAAACACAAACAAAGCACCATAGAAGTTGTGAAGTGCAGAGCTGCAGAAAATGTCCTGCATTTTAAACCATGGTGAACAGAGTCATAGTCATATAGTCATACAGTGTGGAAACAGGCCCTTCGGCCCAGCTTGCCCACGCCGGTCAACATGTCTCAGCTACACTAGTCTCACCTGCCTGCATTTGGCCCATATCGCTCGGAAGCTGTCCGATCCATGCACCTGTCTTAATGTTTCTTTCAATGGGCTATAATTTCTGTGATTCTTAGCATCATTTAGTTCAAAACATTTATCTGTGCTTCTCTGGCAGGTATTTCTGGTAAAATAGTAAGATTAAACGAGAACTTACCAGTTTGAAGTTTGATCTGGATTTTATGAGGAGTTACGATGAGGGATTACGTGAAGAACCCCGCCAGGACGCATGCGTGTCATTCTTCAAAGCAGCGGTGTGAAATCACAGATAACTGTAATGACTAAACATAGTAAGATTAGAGAAGAGATACCAGTTAAGTATATGATCAAGGGTGGGAGCGGAGGGCACGTAATTCCTCATCGTAACTCCTCAGAAAATACAGATCAAACTTCAAACTGGTAAATTCTCGTTTAATCTTACTATTTTACTTCAGAGTCACGTGAGTGACTACGTGAAGATTTTAAAGCTCTGTGATTTCATGCCATGGAAACGAGTCCATGCATCACGTCTGCCTTGACTGTGAGAGGAATCGTGTTAACATAATTTGGACATGAATTCGACATTGAAATCATAACATTTTTTAACACAAATCTATAACCCCTTTTTATGGGTTTAAATTAATTTACAGAACTTAAATTGTTTCTGCAAACGTTCCAGGTTTCATTACTGGTTTATTATAAAATAATTGGAATGTTTTGCCCACCAGACCATCCTGCTGACTTGAGGATTTGGTCCATTGGTACATCCAACTGTATCGCTGCCGATGTAGCTGCAGCCCTGGTGGAAAGAGATTTTTAAAATTAGTATCCACCCCAGCCTGTGTTAGCACCTGTTTCAGCCATCTTGAGATGGTCTGGACCGTCACTCTTGGTGTGGTTGCTAGTGGCTGACCAAAATGTGCCTTTTCAAAGCCTCTTAGGATATTTCGTTTTCTCCATGTATAACGACGATGTCTTATTATACACAGATGGTCATCTGTTGGGTATGACCAACTTGTATATTGAGGCCTGCTGATCCCTTTTCTGTTCTGCTTACTATCTCATAAATATGAAATGTAATATTTTCTGTTGAGGAAGTCATGTTGTCCAGTCTAGTTTGCAATGACTGTATCCTCTGTGCCGTGACCAATACCATTAGCATGACTGTTTTAATGTCAGTCTGTGTAGGGACAGAACAGTTGCTGGAGACCAATTCCTGAGCATCTTCAGGATTATTCTCACATCCCATATTTGGGAGTATCTGGTTCCCCCCATAGGTTTTGTACCAGTGGGTGAGTCCCAACAGTGTAATGGTCTGTCCCCTGCCATAGGTAAGTCGATAGGGCACTTCTGGCACAGTTGAAGGCACTGTAACTGAGCCCCTCATCATAGTGGAGGCCTGCCGGATATTCCAGAACAGACGGGATGTTCATGTCTCTGATACCATGTTTGATACCACTGGGAACCATGGTTGTGTAGGCCAATCGGGTACTACCAATACCAGACGCAGAGTCTTGTTGTATTTTCTTAATACCCGACTGATGAGGCAGGAAAGGAGGGAATGCGTAAATAAACAATTCCCCCCCACCCCCATGCAGCGAAAATGCATCTGTCGCCGCTGCCCCAGGGTCCGGTTCCCATGTAACATAATTTGATAACTGGTGGTTAAGTCTGGATGCGAATAAATCGATATCTGGTGTTCCATATTTTGCTGTGATATCAGCAAATACTATTTTATTCAACATCCATTTGGTGTTTTCATTAAATTTGTGTGACCTAGTGTCTGCCACTGAATTTAGTCTTCCTGGTAGGTAAGTGGCTGATATCCAAATATCTCTCTGGATACACCATTGCCAATTTGTATAGCCAGATTGTCGCATGATGTCGATTTGTTTCCACCCTGTGGTCAATGTATGCTACCACGGTGGTATGGTATTGGTGGCTCCGCACCCAAGTGCACTGGCATCAGTTTGTAGTACCATGGAAGGGTTACTGACAATGATTGGATTGGTACAAGGCCAGATGTTATCTATCCACCATTTTAGTTCCATTTTAGCTTGATTGGTAGTTTCACAGATCTGTCAAAGTGACCTGCATAATTTAGAGTGCTTGTATTTAGCTCTCTGTATGTTTTGGTAATGTAGAGGTCCAAATTGTGTGGCTGGAAAGACAGCCATCATTATGCCAATTACTTTAGCTACCAATCTGATGGATGGTTTGCTGATGTCAGAGAGGTTATTGCAAGCCTCTATTAAATCTCTAGCCTTTCCCTTAGGCAGAGTCACCGACATGTGAACTGAGTCAATGGTGAAACCCGAGGTAGTCCATAGTAGTGGAAGGCGTTAGTTTAGATTTAACTGGATGAAAAATAAATCCCAGTTTTCCAAATAACTTTTTTGTGGCTGTTACAGTTTGTTTGGCCAATTCCAAAGTTTTGCCCATAATTGCCATGACCATGTGTTTACGTTTCCATAGAAACGCTAGGGCTGGTTTCAAATTTTTTGTGAACAGCCTGGGCTGATGATAACCCATTTGGCAGTGCTTTATACTGTCAGAGTTGTCCCATCCAGTTGAATTTTAATTAACATCTGTGGTCACCTCGTATAGGCACTGAATAGTAAGCATATTTTAAATCGATGCTGGCCATTGAAGTAACCTTTGGAAATTAATTGTTAAGCAGTAACAAAGGTATCTATTTTGTCAGATCTATGATGTTGCGATGACCATCATCTATTTTGTTTTTGATAAATATATTGGGCACGAATTCTAATGGTTCGTGTTGAGTTTTCTCAATTACACCTTTTATGTGAAGCCGCTTCAGTTCAGCTTGCGCATTTGATTTTCCTTTATCAGAAAGCACGAACATTCAGTTCAGTATATGTTGAACTGGAGGGCTGTACTTGTGTATAAACTCTATTGTATATCCATGGATACTGCTTAAGATGTAAGGATCGGTTGTTATCATACTCCATGCATTCAGAAAAGAGTGTAATCTCCACCCAATCTCCATGCCCACTGTATATTGTAGGGAACCAGACCCACCTACCTCCATAGTTACCAGTGGCAGGTTTACCTTTTGTAGGTTCTTCGCTGCTGTTGTAGCGCTGGTGTCTGGATTTTCGGTTTGGTTGGCGTTGGAGGTCCCCGCATCTTCCAAGAAGGCCGGCCTGGGCCATGGCCTAAAAAGACCAAAAATGTTTTGGGTGCTGGTCCTTCGAGCTTTCACCAGTTCTGCTGGTGGGTGCGTGGGGGTGCTGTCGTTGGCCGTAGTGGGTTCCCGTAGGTTCTCTTGTTCCTGCACCCCCTGCACACTTGCCTTTTCTTCTGCGGACCCCTCTTCCAGGTCAGCCCAGAACTGACCCGCAGTGCTCCCCTCTGATGAGGTAGAAGCACTGTGCAGCCCTTCAAGAGGTACTGCTGTGGGTTTATCATAGGGCCCACAGTGACCCGACTCCATCTCCCGGAGTCTGTCACGTTGGAGCAAAGCTCCATACACCGCTTCTTCCGGCTCCAGCGCTCTCGGGCGCTGGCCGCCCGCGGTTGATCAAAGTCGGACTCCTCTGAGTCCACGACCTTGTTTGTTTTGTGTCTAGCCTTACCGCCCGGCCTCGTGGATCTGGCCGGTGCGGAGGCGACATCCGGCACAGCTGATCCCACTACGGGTGATCCAAGTGCCGCTGGCTGCTGCTGGTTGCCCGCTGCTCCACGGTCCTCCTTCTCCAGCTTTGTCCTTACTGTCCTTCCGTGGAGTGGATATGGCCGGTGTGGAGGACATCTGGCACAGCTGATCCCATCTAGCTCACCAGCTTTGTCGCAGCCTGGTGGTTTCTGCACCTGCAATCAGCATGGTAAATACAAAAAAACCCGCAGCTCTTACCTGCAGGTCCAGGTTAAAATTGTTGCTACGGGTGAACGTTGTTCCACCCCGTCTGCTGCTGTTATTGACTTGTCAAAAAGTCAACGGCCCCATTTGAATAGTCCCCCGCCCGGCCGTGGTGTTCTGGCTGGCGCGGGACCAAAAGTCGGTACATCTCTTCCCATTACGGGAGATTAACGTGCCTTTGCCTGCTGCTGCCAGCTGCCTGCAACTCCACGGTCTTCCCCAGCCAGCTTCACTAGCAGCACTTGTGGACACTCCTTTGTCCAGCTTCCCCTCCTGTAAAGACCCAGTGCGGGGAAACATTAGTTTTTGCTCCCTCTCCCGCCCGGTCCGGTGCGGGAGCGAGTCGGGAGCGAAAGTCGGGCACAGCTGTTCCCATTACGGGAGATTAACGTGCCTTTGGCTGCTGCTGCCGGATGCCCTCGAGTCCGCGGTCCTCCCCAGCCAACTTCACTAGCAGCATTTGTGGACACCACTTTGTCCAGCTTCCCCTCCTGTGGAAAAAACCCAGCGCGGGGAAACATTCGTTTTTTGCTTCCTTCTCCCGCCCGGCCGGGCCCGGGGGCGAGTCGGGAGCGAAAGTCTTGCACAGCTGTTCCCATTATGGAAGTTTAGCGTGCCTTTAGGCTGCTGCTGCCGGTTGCCCGCGACTCTGCGGTTCTGCCCCGCCAGCTTTCGCGCAGCCTTCATGGATCTGGTCCATGTTTCCACCTAAAAGGTGAGTGGAAGGAACGCAGAGTCTTCTTACCTGCTGTTCCCGACTTTCAAATTCTGGAACGCAGAATCTCCTTACCTGCTGTTCCTGGTTTTCAAATTTTGCCGCTAGGGGAACGTTGTTCCCCCTTGCTGTGACTTGTTGCAATGCGTGTAGCGGTATGACACGCATGCGTCCTGGCGGGTTTCTTCACGTAGTCACTAACGTGACTCCGAAGTAAAATTGTAATCACATTCTGTAAATAATTTTTGTTACAATTTTGCTCCAAGTAATGAGCAATGAAACTTTAACCTGAATGTTAGCTCAATATATAAAGTCATAGTCATAGAGTGATACAGTTTGGATACAGGCCCTTTGGCCCAACTTGCCTACACTGGCCAACATGTCCCAGCTACACTATTCCCACCTGCCTGCGCCTGATCCATATCCCTCCAAATCTGTCCTATCCATGTGCCCGTCTAACTGTTTCTTAAATTATGGGATAGTCCCAGCCTCAACTACCTCCTCTGGCAGCTTGTTCCATACACCCGTACACCCATACAAAAGTGACCCCTCGGATTCCTATTAAATCTTTTCCCCTTCACCTTGAACCTATGTCCTCTGGTCCTCGATTCTTCTACTCTGGGTAATAGACTCTGCATCTACCCAATCTATTCCTCTCATGATTTTATACACCTCTATAAGATCACCCTTCATCCTGCTGCACTCCAAGGAATAGAGTCCCAGCCTACTCAACCTGTCTCTATTGCGCACATCCTCTAGTCCTGGCAACATCCTTGTAAATCTTTTCTGAACCCTTTCAAGCTTAACAATATCTTTCCTATAACATGGTGCCCAGAACTGAACACAATATTCTAACTGCGGTCTCACCAACATCTTACACAACTGCAACATAACATCCCAACTTCTACACTCAATACTCTGACTGATGAAGGCCAATGTGCCAAAAGCCTTTTTGACCAATTTATCTACCTGCGACTTGTCCTTCAAGGAACCATGCACCTGCACTCCTAGATCCCTCTGCTCTATCTTGGTTAATGAAAAGGATGTGTCTTTCTATAAATAACAGTGATGGGTTTATGCTCACTGGACAAATCTGTTCTTATATCATGGAAGACTAAAAACTATATGATGATTTGATATTAATATCCTTTTTCTACACCTGACCAGTTTAAACATTGCTACCTGTGATATTAATAGCCTGTTCACCATTGAAGTGAATATTAATATTACTAGTGAGTACAAGGCACCACGACACCAGCCTCCTGTTATTTAATTTGATCTTACACACTTTTAACTCATCTCTCAACTATTGCAGAGGCTTGAAAATTGTTATGCTTTAAATATAGAATATAGGTCCTACTATCTCCTCTGTTTTATATATGAAAGGCTGTTTGTTGTACAGTCTGAGCAAGTCTTTTATGCCTGGTTCATGTAAGGGCAGTACAAAATGGAGCTAATGGAACTCTTTGTCAAAAAGTACCAAGTGTCAACTTGGTCTAACCAACCCGAGAGATCCCATGTTATCTATCCTCCCAGCAGCAAAATGCTCATCAGCTTAATCATTCAATTTACCTTTTAGTGAAGAAGTTGTTTCAAATTTGCAAGCGCATTTAAGCAATTCTTTATAAATTAGTGAAACCCCTACATTTTATGGGTTTCATTCAGAGTAATAGAAGAACTGTCTCAATATTTCTTATTGCAAAATATAGGGGTCACATGGTGGAAAAAAGCAACAAAAGGCAATGCCCTAGTTTAATGTCAGTTGATTCATGTCATATTATCCTGTTGGCATGGTTACAGTAATGTTTAGTTAGACACGTCAGTTACAAAATAAATCAGAACAGTTGGTGACATTAAAGAATTATAACAGCTTCATCAGGTGATCGGTGGCAAGATGGAGAGCTGTGAGAATTTAAATATTCAAGGACTACCCGTTCAAGCATTCTGCTGCAATGATCGCAAGCATTGTTTTAGGTTTGGATATAATGATAGAAAGTGGCAAGAATAAATAATATGTAACACATACAAACAATAATTTTTATTAAACTGTATTCGTTGCTCAAACTCATCTATGGGTTATTATTGGTGTCTGCCCATCTCAAATATGTTTTCCCCAGTGCAGAAACTGTGTCATCACCGATGCCTGGATGCCTAATATGGATGTCGACTATTCTATCAACACTAATTAGATTGGCTAAGACTGTGTACCTATAAGAATTCAGTCTAAATTGGGATGAGCAGCAAGTATTATGGTTGAGCTCTGAAATCTTTATTGGGGAAAATATTTTATGAAGCATCATTCTCTGCATTTCTGATATTAAATGGTTCAGGATCCCATACTGTCACGTTATCAGATTATTAACACTGTCATGCTGCTGTTTGACACATGGAATTAAGTGACCATAATTCAGAGCATTGAAATCACGCCTTCAACCTAGTTTTGGCAGCTCTAATATTTTACCACTGGTCAGAGGACTTGACCCAGTCAGAATCTGACCTAATTCCACCCCTGTGTTGCCATGAATCTGATCCAGGGTCCTGTCTTATCCTGACCTCTGCTCCATTTTCTGATACCTGTGGCGTGCTTTCGTCATTTGAGACTTGATAGACAGTTTTTGTGTCAAATTGAACTATTAGCATGACATTAGATTTCTTAGGTTTACACCTTTAACCAGCCAGTACTAAATGCCGAAATACTAGTAGTGTCAACACTTGCCTTTGTACTGAACCATTTGTAGTTGTCTCATAACATTATGTGAACAGTGTGTGATCCTGATATATGAGTGGAGGCACCAGGGGATGACTGCCCAACAGGAATAAAAATAGTGAATGCTTGGAGTTCCCAGATGATACAGTAAGGTTGCTGTAAGTAGAGGGAAGGCAATTCTCTGCCACAGAGGGCAGTGGAGGCCAAAACACTGGATGGATTTAAGAGAGAGTTTGATAAAGCTCATGGGCTAGCGGAATCAAGGGATATGGGGAGAAGGCAGGCACGGGTTATTGATTGGGGACGATCAGCCATGATCACAATGAATGGCGGTGCTGGCTCGAAGGGCCGAATGGCCTCCTCCTGCACCTATTTTCTACATTTCTATGTTTCTATGTTAAGAATCAAGATCTGTAGAGCAATGATTTAGTGCAGCTTGGCAAGAGATGCGTTATGGTGTTGACAGCAATAAATTTGGATATTGAATATCCCTGAAATAAGATGAAATGTTAAATCATGACTTTGTGTGTTGCTGCCAATTCATGGAAGTGTATTCCTTTACATAGCAAAAAAAAAGAGACTCAGTGCAGATTTACATTCCAGTTTATGAGACATGTAAATGCGAGAAAAATGTTTTGAGAATTATACCAAAGAAGATTCAGCTTTGTAAAAACAGTAACAGCTGAATTTACTTCACAGCTTTCAAAATACACACACATTTCTGTGACACTGTAACATCTGCAAAACCAATTCTTTGCAAACTTTCAAACTTATAGAAAAAGATCCTGTTAAATCCGTTAAATATATTTAGGCAACATACTAGCTAAATAGGTTAAAACAAATTTGAACATTCTTGAAATTATTGGATTTAGATTTTTGCAGTTACTTTCCCACAATGTTGGCAACACCGAATGGTTCACATAACAACTAGAGAGTATTCTCATACTTCCCAAAACAACACCTCAATTTCAAAATCCTGAATATTTTGCTGGTTTGCATTATGACTTTGGTGACGATTTGCGGGAGTTTTGGATACCAGGTCTAGTGTTTCCCCATTCAAAGGTACCGCCCTGAAGTTTGAAGAATCCATCATTTAGCAGCAGTTCCTAAAGCCCCTGTCCCACTTTCCCGAGTTACTCACAAATTCTCACGAGTTTTCCCCTCGATTCAAACTCGGAGATGCCAGCCGTGGGTACTCGGGGCTATTGTTTTTACCCGTGGACATTTTTCAACATACTGAAAAAACATCCCGACTTACCTGATGCCCCGAGTACCTACGGCTGGCATTATGAGCTGCTACAAAATATCTACGGACTCCTATGGTCTCCTGCGGACTCGCTACGGACTCCTATGGTCTCGCTACGGACATTCTCCGAGTTTGAATCAAGGGGAAAACTCTGGAGAATTCGTGAGTAATTTGGGAAAGTGGGACAGGGGTTTGATACAGACAAGCTTCATGCAGGACGAGTGCCTGATGCAGGACCAGTTGTGTCTGACCTGTGACCTGTTGCTGCGGTTGATGGGGTGAGGGGTGGGCATTGATGGGCATGGAGGAAAGCGGATAGGTTCTAATCTCTGATTCTGCATCTTGAAGAGTGTTCGAATCCCAGATGGGGAGTCTAATCTGTGGGAACTTTGTATGTGGAAAGTTAGGGGGGCTGCAGGGTGCTTGTGTTGTACCATTGCTACCTTTGTAGTTCACTATTATATGCCTTGACCTTATATTCAGCACCAGTTTGCTGGCAACATTTAGACCTCACCTCAGGTCCAGTCTTATAGATGCGAAGCTGAATAACCTTCCTTTTGGAAGTTGAAGCATCTGAATGCCCTAACGTGGCACCCTTGCAATGAAGAACCTCCTCGACCATGAAAGTAGCTTTTCTGCCTGTCTTACTTGTAGTGTCAGACTGCTGGCCAGCTCTAGGGATAGGTTCTTGAACTCCTGTCTCCATTTTGTCTTTTGCCAATATTCAGATTAACTCTGACAATGATTCATTGGCTGAAATATTTGAGGATATTTGGAAACCATCTGCATCAATATGGCAATTGTCCATGCATGGCTAAGCATTAAATGTTGTCATTTGGACTGAATTTGCCTGGTTGTTAAGTGACATACCAATGCATCCCAAGGCACTAAAATTAGTTTGAGAAAAAACTATACAATCACCAATACTCTTATCTGATCTTTTTTTTGTTTCGAAAGTTGTATCTTTCTACCATGTAGGAAGTGTCAGATTAAAGCGATTCTGTACTCTATGACCTCGTTAATGAAATGTGGCTATTTTATGTGGTGCCAGGAATTGGTCAATGGGATATACATGTCTCAATCTGCCTCTCTTGGGAAGATTGTTTTGTTAAGGGCCTGTCCCACTTGGGCGTCATTTGCGCATCGTTTACGCGACATCCTAAAAATTGGTTGGCGCGTCGTGACGCACGTGATGCGTGGTGAGGCGTGGTGGTGTATGCAGTGACGCACGGCAACGCGCGACGCCCCAGGATTTTGGAATGCTAAAAATCCTACATGACGTATCCCTTGCGCACGCTGACGTATTGATGGTGTACGCTGACATACTGACGGCGTACATGTAGCGCGTGGTGACGCATGGTTACGCACGGTGACGCACGAACATTGCCTATGTTAATTTATTATGTGTCATTGTGCGTCAATGTCCTTAACCATGCACCACCCGTACGCTGTCGGCCCGTCATTTGCGCATCATTTGAGCGCCGCACCACGTGACCACCCGGTATCAAGCGAGCGTAGTTTTGAAAATTTTTCACTGGGAAAATCCTTGCCGCGGAGATCGGATTAAGTACGAACAACATCGCAAATGGCTCCCAAAAGAAGCAGGGCCCACAAGAGCACTTGGCGCGTGACTGTCATACTGCTAAAAGATTTTTGCGCGTCAGTCACTACTGGCCTGTTGCGTAAATGATGCGCAAATTACGCCCAAATGGGACAGGCCCTTTAGGCTTTCTAGTGGCTTTGATTTGTGCAGGAATACTTTTGCCCTCAATCTCAATTTCAACATTATTATTTCTCCTGAAGAGCATGTCCATCTTCTCTACAGAACTGAAGGGCTCTTGTGGCTTATCATAAATACCAAGGCTTACCATGCTGTTGGATTGGGCCCAAGTTTTCTTCCTGCTTTAACAATTACCAGGCTTGTACCTGTATGTGCACCCTTTTAGTGCTCCTGTGCTTATGTCAGAAGGAAGATCCATTGCTTCAAATGCCCGAGTATTTAATTACTTGAAGTCTTCAATGATTTTGTCACTTTGGGAACTTCAATTGTTTCCCACCCCTTTTGCCAGTGTAATGTGTATGGCCTTGTGGCAACCTGGCCATCAGTAAATTGCAAAGAGTAACAGGCAGGAAACAAGGGGAATTTTGAAGGGAATATGGGTAATTCAAGGGTCTCTCGGATTACGAGCATGTGCATAATGAGAAGCAGGAGATGGGAGATGGGTTCATGCACAGATTTAAAATAGGGACAAAGGATACAGGGCATGTTTAAGGAAAAACCTTTCTACTGAATCCCATAAGCCAAAATCCCTGCAGGGAGTCAATTGAGAGAAATGTATATTTTTTTGTGATAGGTTATAAAATATCGCCTACAGAAGCCTTGGAAGGGCTTATCACCGGACAGCTGATCCACTTAGAAGGGATTGCCTTCTGCAGCTCGCTGGAAATAGGCTGCTGGAGGCCCAGACATAGTTTGGGATGGACCTTAGAACTCCAGCTTACGATGTGGCTCCTGTTTCTGGCCTGAAAACAAATAATGTTTTGTTTCTATCTGTTTCTATCTCCTAGTTTTGTGATTAGTTATTCGAAGGAGTTTATTGTGGGGTGAGGCATTGTGTAATTGCACACTGTTCTTCCAGGTGTAAATGGGATTCCGCTGGGTGTTCAGGTTTCCTTCTACCTTCCAAACACATGTTAGTAGGTTAATTGACCACCATAAGTTTAATTGACTACCATTAATTGACTACCATAAATGAATTACATTGGATCTGGATCCATGCGACAAATAAAGTACCATACCAGTGAAGTTTCCCCCTCTAAAACACAGAGTGCTGGAACAATATAACAGGTCAGGTGGCATCTTTGTATGAATGTTTGGCGACGTTTCAGGTCTGGACCCTTCTTCAGACTCCCCCTTGTACATTAAATGACAATAGAATAAAGGAGGAATTGATGGGCATGTGGGAGAGAATAATTTGCAGAACTACAGGGAAATAAGAATGGGGAAATTGGAATTGCTGGGATTGCCCTTCATAGACCTGATGGACTGAATAGCCTTCTTACCACAATGTGCTTGTGATGTGGAAGGAATCCAGTGCACCTGGAGTGAACCCAAATGTCCATAGTGAGAAGATGCAAACTCCAAATGGACAGCAACCACGATTAAGATTAAAATTAAACTCGAGTCCCTGGAGTTGTGAGGTAGCTGTGCTAACTGCTGTAGAACCGTGCAGCTATTTTGCAAAGTTGATGGGAGGGACATTGTACAATTAATATGTCAGTTGACCGCAGTGTAGAATGGAAAAATCTTTCATGAGCTAAGATCAAGGCCAATAGTGACCGGTGTGAGAGGGGAGGTGAATACCGAAGTCAAAGTGCTGTACATGAATGCGCAAAGTATAAGAAATAAAGTGGATGAGATCGAGGCTCAGTAAGAAATTGGCAAGTATGATGTTGTGGGAATTACAGAGACATGGCTGCAAGAGGACCAGGGCTGGGAACTGAATATTCAAGTGTACACATCCTATCGAAAAGACAGACAGGTGGGCAGAAGGGGGGTGGAGTAGCTCTGTTGGTGAGGGATGAAATTCAGTCCCTTGCGAGGGGTGACATAGAATTAGGAGATGTAGAGTCAGTATGGATAGAACTGAGGAATTGTAAGGGTAAAAAGACCCTAATGGGAGTTAGCTACAGGCCCTCCAAACAGTAGCCTGGATATAGGGTGCAAGTTGAATCAAGAGTTAAAATTGGCATGTTGTAAAGGTAATGCTACGGTTGTTACAGTAATGCAATGAGACCTGGGTGTCATGGTACACCAGTCATTGAAAGTAGGCATGCAGGTGCAGCAGGCAGTGAAGAAAGCGAATGGTATGTTAGCATTCATAGGAAAAGGATTTGAGTATAAGAGCAGGGACGTTCTATTGCAGTTGTACAGGGTCTTGGTGAGACCACACCTGGAGTATTGCATACAGTTTTGGTCTTTTAATCTGAGGAAAGACATTCTTGCCATAGAGGGAGTACAGAGAAGGTTCACCAGACTGATTCCTGGGATGTCAGGACTTTCATATGAAGAAAGACTGGATAGACTCGGCTTGTACTCGCTAGAATTTAGAAGATTGAGAGGGGATCTTATAGAAAATTACAAAATTCTTAAGGGGTTGGACAGGCTAGATGCAGGAAGATTGTTCCCGATGTTGGGGAAGTCCAGAACGTGGGGTCACAGTTTAAGGATAAGGGGGAAATCTTTTAGGACCGAGATGAGGAAAACATTTTTCACACAGAGAGTGGTGAATATCTGGAATTCTCTGCCACAGAAGGTAGTTGAGGCCAGTTCATTGGCTATATTTAAGAGGGAGTTAGATGTGGCCCTTGTGGCTAAAGGGATCAGGGGGTATGGAGAGAAGGCAGGTACAGGATACTGAGTTAGATGATCAGCCATGATCATATTGAATGGTGGTGCAGGCTCGAAGGGCCGAATGGCCTACTCCTGCACCTATTTTCTAAGTTTTTATGTTTCTATGTTATGGGAACTTTCAACATGCAGGTGGACTGGGAAAATCAGGTTGGTACTGGACTTCAAGAAAGGGAGTTAGTGGAGTGCCTCTGTGATGGATTCATAGAGCAGCTTGTACTGGAGCCTACCAGGGAGAAGGTGTTGATTCATGTTTCTCTCTCACATCGGTTGTTTCGACAATAATCGACCAGGCACCAGGGTTGCTTTAAACGTACGTTTTATTGAGCAGGAATCTCCACACAGGTTACAACCTGGCAAAGAGTCAAGCTGCCTGCCCTTAATTGCAAGGCTCTTTATATGTTAATGCCACCGTTTAGCACCTCCCACATTCCCCCCCGATCAAAGGACCAACACGTTGGGAGAATACAGGAAACCAAGTATGTCCATATAAGGGGATGTTAGAGGAACCACGCATAATCTCAGACCAGTACATTCCTTAGTCTTTCTGGCTAGGGGGGGGGTTGTGTATTCCTCAATCTTGTCAGACTGGGCCTGTGATCCTTTATTCATGACTACACAGTAATTGCAAGACATTGTGATTTCCTTAATTGCAGCCGGTTCCAGCAAGTCTGGTCAGCAGCCATCTTATGTCCTTTGTTTCAGTCTACCTGGCCAACCATTTTGTCTTTCAGAACAATCTTATAACATTGATTCAGAATTTCTATTCATCATTCCCCCCTTTTGCCATTCTTATGGCAACACTCATAGTCCATTTAAAAGTCCCATTCGCCGAAACTCGTAACCTTTTAGTTCCCTGGCCAAGGCTTCTTGGACCGTCCAACCTTTATCCCCCAATTCTCCTTCCTCACGCACTTCATCGTTTTCGCTGTCATTGGGGAATGGTAACAGTCTCTCCTGCTCACGCTGTAAGACCATCATTCGTACAGAACTTTTAGCTTCCTCGGGGGTGGTCCCCAAACCCAATAAGGCCACCATTAATCGGGCTTGACAGGGACCGGATTTTTGTCCTGGCACTTCACCAGTCGTTCAGTTCTGCCCCATGCAGGGGATGGGGTAAACAGGGAGGTAACTGATGTCATTTGTGGATAACAAACCACCTGCCCCTTCCCGAATAGCTCGTTGTGTCCCTGGATGAATAAATTGGAGTTTTCTCGTTCCCCTCTCTTTCCTCGTTTGTTCCGTCCGTGTTCAGGCTTTGTCCATTTCCAGCCAAAACCGATTAACCTGGCAGTGGTCGCCACACATATTAATGCCACAAAGACCCTGATCTCAGTGAATTATTTCGTATCTGTGAAGACAAGGGAGTGAAAAAGAAAAGAACGTGCAATTTCATGGCAAAATTAATTCGTGCCCTGCTTTCCGTGGACTGGATCCCCCTCCCTGACCTCGACCTCCCCCCTTTGCTTGGTGTCACCAACCACTTTGCAATGGTGCAAATGCACCCATGCCGATCGTCCTTCTACCTTTACTGCGGTGGGAGTGGTGAGGAGAACCTGGAAGGGGCCCAACCATCGAGGAGAAAGGGTGTCCTTACAAATCCAATTCTTAATCAACACATAAGAACCCGGGGTGATCCGTCCATTAACGGGAAATTCTATGTCGCCCACATAAGCGGCCTTGACCTCCCCATGAATCTCACGCAGGGCCCTTGTAAGGGCAGGGACGTAGGGGACCATCTCCTCCGTCATGTGATGCAACGTCATTGTGGCCGGGATAATGTCTGTCCAGGGTTTGCACAGAGGTCGGCCATAGATGATCTTTGCAGGAGACAACCTTGTCTTCCCTGCTGGAAGGACTCTGATCTGGAACAAAGCAACGGGCAACATTTTAACCCAGGTGGAGCCTGATTGGTCCACCAGCTTGGCAAGCTTGGTCTTCAGGGTCTGGTTCAAACGTTCCACCATTCCTGCAGCTTGTGGGCGATAAGCACAATGCAGCCGCTGGGTTACGCCCAGCTGTCTGTACAATTCTTTATTGATAGCGGCAATGAAGTGAAGGCCGTTATCCGAACTGATGGTGTTTGGAACCCCGAAACGAGGAACAACCTGCCGTAATAAAATAGACACCACCGTAGAGGCAGTGCAATCAGTGGTTGGAAAGGCTTCAATCCACCTAGAAAACACATCAACAATAACAAATACATGTTTATAACACTGACACTTAGGCAAATCAATAAAATACATCTGCAAGGTTTCAAATTAGCAGTAGGTAATGGAGTACGACCCGTCTGGCAGACAACTCCTTTACCAGGGTTGTGTGTAGCACAGGTGAGGCACCGCGCACTAGTTTGGGCTGCCAAAACCTTGTCGAGGATGCCACCATGCCTGTAAGAGAGCGTCTACTAGCAAGGTGGCCCCACAGTGAGTGGCTAACTGTAGGCAATCAACGACCCAGGTCGCTAACTGGTCTGTCATACAGGTCTGTCCGGCCGGCGTGAGCCACAATCCAGAGTCAGCCTTCCGACAGCCCAGCTGCTCCCATTCCATTATAACATTAGCAGAGGCGTCCCCCTGTAAGAGCAATACATCATTTATGGTTGGCATAGGTTTCTCAGATTCAGACGAGCCCATATAAAGGCTTTTCACCTGCCTCATCATACTACCCACCACTTTAAATCTACCGCGTGAAGCACACTTAGCCGCATCGTCAGCCAACCTGTTACCGAACAGGACTGGCAACGGGGGCAGTCTGGTTCAACGGGGGTGCTCCACGGACTCCCCAAGGATAATCCTCTACCTCCTCCTCGTCATCACCTCCCAAATCTATGCCAGCCACCGACTTACGTAAGTCTTTATCTACCTTGGCCATATTTTGTCTCTCTCTCTCTCCTGACGATCCTTACTTTCCTTAGCATGCCTGCATTCCTGTTTTAATACTGTCACTGACTTCTCCTGACCCCCCTCGGTCAGGGGTATTCCTGTTTCAAGGCATTGCTCTGCCAACTGGCCGTTAAAGACCGTGCCTTTTCTTTGTTACAATGATCGATCCACAACTGAATGGCCCTTTTACATTTTTTTATTTATTTTTTAATCCGTTCTCCACATTACACTTTGGGCTCTTGATAACACACTCATAACCCCCTTCAGGCCATTCATCCTTCCCCAGTTTATGAAAGAGTCCTCCCGACATACGCCTAAAGGTCTCCTCCATTTCTGGATGCAAGAAACATAGCTGATGTAATGGCCGGTCTGGGTGACAACTGGTGTCCATACCATTACCCATTTTTAAACTTATTACTATTACACACAATATTTCAGGGTTAACCGCGAGTCCTTGGTTCCACCGTATCTCACTCGGTCACTTCAATTCCTGACCTTCGCGTGGAGGATTTCCTCTCTTAACAACCAGTCTAAGGCGGACTTTCTGTGAGATACGGAGGTACTTTGGTCTCGGCTAACACTCAACACTTGCTAACTCTTTCAGGGTTAACCTAGAGCCCTTGGTTCCTCCGTATCTCACTCGGCCACTTTAAAGTGGACTTTCTGTGAGATATGGGGGTACCTTGGTCTCAGTTAACGTCTCAACACTAGTTAACTTTATTACACAATTATCACAACAAAATTTCAGGGTTAACCGTGAGTCCTTGGTTCCGTCGTATCTCACTCGGCCACTTTAAAGCGGACTTTCTGTGAGATACGGGGGTACCTTGGTCTCGGTTAACACTCACCACTTGCTAACTCTTTCAGGGTTAACCTAGAGCCCTTGGTTCCTCCGTATCTCACTCGGCCACTTTAAAGTGGACTTTCTGTGAGATATGGGGGTACCTTGGACTCAGTTAACGTCTCAACACTAGTTAACTTTATTACACAATTATCACAACAAAATTTCAGGGTTAACCGTGAGTCCTTGGTTCCGTCGTATCTCACTCGGCCACTTTAAAGCGGACTTTCTGTGAGATACGGGGGTACCTTGGTCTCGGTTAACACTCACCACTTGTTAACTCTTTCAACTAATTAACTTCCTATACACAGTGCACTCCTCTTATATACCGTCTACGGTCCCCCTCTACGGGGTGTTTTATCCGCTCGATCAGACTAGGATAATCCTCGAGACGGCCCTATCCCCGTGCCCACAACCGGAATGTTCGGATGTCGTCCCACCAACTGACGCAAGTCAGCGAATTACCCTGCTACGCCGGGATACGAGGAAGGACCAAGAGGAGATTTAACTAAATCTACTCACTTGGCTGCGCACCCTTCACATCGATCCCGTCGCCCAGTGGATTCACTCGCCGGCTCGATCAGTCGCTGGTTGACATCCCACTCCTGACACCAAAATGTTGATTCATGTTTCTCTCTCACATCGGTTGTTTCGACAATAATCGACCAGGCACCAGGGTTGCTTTAAACGTACGTTTTATTGAGCAGGAATCTCCACACAGGTTACAACCTGGCAAAGAGTCAAGCTGCCTGCCCTTAATTGCAAGGCTCTTTATATGTTAATGCCACCGTTTAGCACCTCCCACATTCCCCCCGATCAAAGGACCAACACGTTGGGAGAATACAGGAAACCAAGTATGTCCATATAAGGGGATGTTAGAGGAACCACGCATAATCTCAGACCAGTACATTCCTTAGTCTTTCTGGCTGGGGGGGGTTGTGTATTCCTCAATCTTGTCAGACTGGGCCTGTGATCCTTTATTCATGACTACACAGTAATTGCAAGACATTGTGATTTCCTTAATTGCAGCCGGTTCCAGCAAGTCTGGTCAGCAGCCATCTTATGTCCTTTGTTTCAGTCTACCTGGCCAACCATTTTGTCTTTCAGAACAATCTTATAACATTGATTCAGAATTTCTATTCATCAAAGGCAATTCTGGATTTAGTGTTGTGTAATGAACCGGATTTGATAAGGGAACTTGAGGTTAAGGAGGTTGAGGGTAGTGACCAGAATGTGATGTTTTAATCTAAAATTTGAGAGGGAAATGGGAAAATCGGAAGTATCAGTATTACAGTTGAACAAAGGGACTATGGAGCCATGAGGGAGGAGCTGGCCACAGTTGACTGGAAAGACTCCCTAGCAGGAATGACAGTGGAACAACAATGGCAGGTATTTCTGGGAATAATACAGAAGGTGCAGGATCAGTTCATTCCAAAGAGGAAAAAAGATTCCAAAGGTAGTAAGGGGCGACTGTGGCTGACAAGGGAAGTCAGGGACAGTATAAAAATAAAAGAGATGTATTATAACATAACAAAGATGAGCGTGAAGCCAGAGGATTGGGAAACTTTTAAAGAGCAACAGAAGATAATTAAAAAGGCAATATGGGGAGAAAAGATGAAGTACAAACGTAATCTAACCAAGAATATAAAGGAGGATAGTAAAAGCTTCTTTAAGTATGTGAAGAGGAAAAACTTAGTTAAGACCAAAGTTGGACTCTTGAAGACTGAAACGGATGAATTTATTATGGGGAACAAGGAAATTGCAGAGGATTTTAACAGGTACCTTTGATCCATCTGCACTAAGGATGACACAAACAATCTCCCTGATGTACAAGTGGCCAGAGGATCTAGGGTGACGGAAAAACTGAGGGAAATGCATATTAGGCAGGAAATGGTGTTGGGTAGACTGATGGGACTGATGGGACTAAATCTCCAGGGCCTGATGGTCTGCATCCCAGGGTACTTGAGGAAGTGGTTCTAGAAATCGTGGACGCATTGGTGACCGCAGCTATTTACAATATACATTAATGATTTAGATGAAGGCATTAAAAGTAACATTAGCAAATTTGCAGATGACACAAAGCTGGGAGGCAGTGTGAACTGTGAGGAGGATGCTATGAGAATTCAGGGTGACTTGGACAGGTTGGGTGAGTGGGCAGATGCATGGCAGATGCAGTTTAATGGGGATAAATGTGAGGTTATCCAATTTGGTAGCAAAAACAGGAAGGCAGATTATTATCTAAATGGTGTCAAGTTGGGAAAAGGGGAATACAACAAGATCTGGGGGTCCTTGTTCATCAGTCAATGAAAGTAAGCATGCAGGTACAGCAGGCAGTGAAGAAAGTGAAGAAGGCCTTTATAACAAGAGGAGTTGAGTATGGGAGCAAAGAACAGTGCCCTTGTGAGACCACACCTGGTGTATTGTGTGCAGTTCTGATCTCCAAATTTGAGGAAGGACATTCTTGCTATTGAGGGAGTATAGCGTAGGTTCACCAGGTAAATTCCTGGGATTGCGGGACTGGCACATGATGAAAGAATGGGTCGACTGAGCTTGTAAACTCTGGAATTTAGAAGGATGAGAGGATGTCTTATAGAAACATATAACATTCTTAAAGTATAGGACAGGCTAGATGCGGGAAACACATCCCCGATGTTGGGGGAGTCCAGAACCAGGGGCCACAGTTTAAGAATAAGGGGTAAACCATTTAGAAGCCTGTGGCAGGGGCTACGGATTGTAACCAACTACTGGAGCACCCCTCCCTCATCCGCAAGTGCCGGCACCTCCCTAGCTGATGACCTGAACTCCTTTTACGCTCGTTTCGAGAGGGGCAACACCACCCCAGGTCTGCCGACTATCGACAATACCGCCAGCGGGCTGGCTAACGAAGCTGAAGGGAGGAATGTGCACACATTCTCGCTGTCCGAGCACGACGTGAGGAGGGCTCTGACACGGGTGAACACGAGAAAAGCTGCAGGCCCCGATGGCATCTCGGGGCGAGTACTCAAGTCCTGTGCTACGCAGCTAGCTCCAGTGCTCACTACATTATTCAATCTCTCCCTGGACAAGTCCGTGGTCCCTGCCTGCTTCAAAAAATCTATCATTGTACCGGTACCTAAAAACGCCTCCCCAGCCTGCCTGAATGACTACCGTCCGGTGGCCCTTACCTCGGTAGTCATGAAATGCTTTGAGAGGCTGGTGAAGAAACACATCTGCCCCTTCCTCCCTCGGAACATGGACCCATTGCAGTTTGCATACCGTCCGAACAGGTCCACGGACGATGCGGTCTCCCAGGTCTTGCACAGCGCTCTCTCCCATCTTGACAGCCAGAAGGGGGGCTACGTGAGGATGCTGTTCATAGACTACAGTTCAGCCTTCAACACGATAGTCCCCACCAGATTGGCCAGGAAGCTAATGGAATTGGGGCTCAACACCTCCCTGTGTGCCTGGGTCCTGGACTTTCTCACCGCCAGGCCCCAGGTAGTCAAGATGGGAGGGAATACATCGAAGTCCCTCACCCTGAGCACAGGATCGCCCCAGGGTTGCGTCCTCAGCCCCCTATTGTACTCCCTGTACACACATGACTGTGTGGCTAGGTTCAGCTCCAACTCAATAATTAAGTTTGCTGATCTAGCACTCTGGTGCCAGGATAACAGCCTCCTCTTGAACATCAAAAAAACAAAGGAGCTGATCATGGACTTTAGGAGGGCACATCATCCAAGGATGTACACTCCATTGAGGATAAATGGGGATCCTGTGGATAGGGTGAACTGTTTTAAATATCTGGGAGTCCACATCTCCGAGGATATGACATGGTCATCACAAGCCTCAGCACTCGTGAGTAAGGCAAGGCAGTGCCTTTACCACCTCAGGCAATTGAGGAAATTCGGAGTGTCTCCCAGGATCCTCCAATGCTTCTACGCAGTGGCAGTGGAAAGCATCTTGTCCGGGAACATTACCATCTGGTTTGGGAATTGCTTTGCCAAGGACAAGAAGGCTCTGCAGAGAGTAGTGCGTTCGGCCGAACGCACTATGGGAACTTCACTCGCCCCCCTGCAGGAACTATACATCAGGAGGTGCCACTCCAGAGCCAACAATATTATGAGAGACCCCTTCCACCCCTGCAATGGACTGTTCCAGCTGCTACGGTCAGGCAAACGCCTCCGTTGCCATGCGGTGAGAACAGAGAGGTTGAGAAGGAGTTTCTTCCCAGAGGCCATTCGGACTGTAAACGCCTATCTCACCAGGGACTAACTATACTGAACGTTTTTCCTTCCATTATTTATTATGTAAAGGTATATGTGTGTTATGATTGTGTTTATAGTTTGTTTGGTTGTTTGTCTTTTTGCACAAAAGTCCGCGAGCATTGCCACTTTCATTTCACTGCACATCTCGTATGTGTATGTGACAAATAAACTTGACTTGACTTGACTTGACTTGACTTGACTTGAGGAAACACTTTCTCCCACAGAGAGTTGTGAATCTGTGGAATTCTCCACCTCAGAGGGCGGTGGAGGCCGGTTCTCTGGATACTTTCAAGAGAGAGCTAAATAGGGCTCTTAAAGATAGCAGAGTCAGGGGATATGGAGAAAAGGCAGGAACGGGGTACTGATTGTGGATGATCACCCATGATCACATTGAATGGCGGTGCTGAATGCCCTAATCCTGCACCTATTGCCTATTGTCTACTCCTGCACCGATTATTCTATGTTTTCAATGAATAGGACATGGATTATGTGCCAGTCGATGCGATGAGTTTATCTTGGCATCCTGTTCGGCACATGTAACGGGGGTGGGTGGTAAATGACCTGTTCAGACTGAAGAAGAAGGGTCCCGACCCGAATCATTACCTATCTTTTTTTCTCCAGATATGCTGCCTGACTCCAGCATTTTGTGTCTGTCTTTAATGTAAACCGGCATCTGCAGTTCCATTTTAGACATTTAGTAACTATAAACACTTCAGAGGCCAGGTATTTAATGATGGGGTGCTCAACACCTAACTTTCCAATGTTTTACAAGCATCTCTCCAAGTCATGTCAGGAGTGGATAAGGGGGAAATAATAACGGGGAAATAAGGGTAAGAGGGAAATCTTTTAAAACCGAGATGAGAAAAACATTTTTCACACAGAGAGTGGTGAATCTGTGGAATTCTCTGCCACAGAAGGTAGTTGAGGCCAGTTCATTTGCTATATTTAAATGTGGCCCTTGTGGCTAAAGGTATCAGGGGGTATGGAGAGAAGGCAGGTACAGGATACTGAGTTGGATGATCAGCCATGATCATATTGAATGGCGGTGCAGGCTCGAAGGGCCGAATGGCCTACTCCTGCACCTATTTTACTTCGGAGTCACCTGAGTGACTACGTGAAGAAGCCCGCCATGACGCATGCGTGGCATATCGCTTTCACGCTTGCGAAACGACAGGCGGGGTGGAGCGTTCCCCCGCAGCGGTAAGTTTGAACCCGCGACCTGCAGGTAAGTGATTTACTCTGCGGTAGTGTTTGTCCCCGCACTGTTTTACACAGGGGGGGGGGAAGCTGGACAAAATAGTGTCCACAAGTGCTGCGAGTGAAGGTGGCTGGGGAGGACCGTGAAGTTGCGGGAGCCAGCAGCAGCTGAAGGCACAAGCCCCGTAAGGGATCAGCTGTGCCGACTTTTGGTCCCGCGCCGGCCAGAACACCACGGCCAAGCGGGAAACTATTCAGAATGGTTTGACAAGTCAATAACGGCAGGAGGCGGGGTGGAACGACGTTCCCCTGTAGCGGCAATTTAAAGCAGGACCTGCAGGTAAGAACTGCGGTCTTTTTGTGTTTTCCCATGCTGATTACAGGTGGAGAAGACAAAGTCCACACTGGCCATATCCACTCCACGGAAGGACAGTAAGGACAAAGCTGGTGAGGGAGGACCGCGGAGCAGCGGGCAGCCAGCAGCAGCCAGTGGCACTTGGATCACCCGTAGTGGGATCAGCTGTGCCCGATGTCGCCTCCGCACCGCCCAGATCCACGCGGCCGGGCAGTAAGGCTAGACACAAAAACAAACAAGGTCGTGTACTCAGAGGAGTCCGACTTTGAACAACCGCGGGCGGCCAGTGACCGAGAGCGCTGGAGCCGGATGGAGCGGTGTGTGGAGCATTTGCTCCAACGTGACAGACTCCGGGAGATGGAGTCAGGTCACTGTGGGCCCTATGGTAAACCCACAGCAGTACCTCTTGAAGGGCTGCACAGTGCTTCTACCTCATCAGAGGGGAGCACTGCGGGTCAGTTCTGGGCTGACCTGGAAGAGGGGTCCGCAGAAGGAAAGACAAGTGTGCAAGGGGTGCAGGAACGAGAGAACCTACTGGACTAATAAAAGGGACTCCAACAAAAACCCACTACAGCCAAAGACAGCACCCCTATGCACCCACCAGCAGAACTGGTGAAAGCTCGAAGGCCCGGTACTCAAAACATGAGTCTTTTTTAGGCCATGGCCCAGGCCGGCCTTCTTGGAAGATGCGGGGACCTCCAACGCCAACCAAACCGAAAATCCAGACACCAGCGCAACAACAGCAGCGAAGAACCTACAAAAAGAAGTAAACCTGCCACTGGTAACTATGGAGGTAGGTGGGTCTGGTTCCCTACAAAATACAGGGAGCATGGAGGTTGGGGGGAGATTACACTCTTTTCTGAATGCATGGAGCATGTTAACAACCGATACTTACATCTTAAGCAGTATCCAGGGATATACAATAGAGTTTATACACAAGTACAGCCCTCCAGTTCAACATATACCGAACCGAATGTTCGTGCTTACTGATAAAGAAAAATCAAAAGCACAAGCTGAACTGGAGCGGCTTTACGTAAAAGGTGTAATTGAGAAAACTCAACACGAACCATTAGAATTCGTGTCCAATATATTTACCAAAAACAAAAAAAATGGTGGTTGTCGCATCATCATAGACCTGACAAAATTGAATACATTTGTACAATATATTCACTTCAAAATGGAAACCTATGTTACTGCTAATCAATTAATTTCCAAAGGTTACTTCATGGCCAGTTTCGATTTAAAAGATGCTTACTATTCAGTGCCTATAAGAGGTGACCACAGATGTTACTTAAAATTCAACTGGATGGGACAACTCTGGCAGTATAAAGCACTGCCAAATGGTTTATCATCAGCCCCAGGCTGTTCACAAAAATTTTGAACCCAGCCCTAGCGTTTCTACGGAAACGTAAACACATGGTCATGGCATATTTAGATGACATACTCATTGTGGGCAAAACTTTGGAATTGGCCAAACAAACTGTAACAGCCACAAAACAGTTATTTGAAAAACTGGGATTTATTATCCATCCAGTTAAATCTAAACTAACGCCTTCCACTACTATGGACTATTTGGGGTTAACCATTGACTCAGTTCACATGTCGGTGACTCTGCCCAAGGGAATGGCTAGAGATTTAATAGAGGCTTGCAATAACCTCATTGACATCAGCAAACCATCCATCAGATTGGTAGCAAAAGTAATTGGCAAAATGGTGGCTGTCTTTCCAGCCACACAATTTGGACCTCTACATTACCAAAACTTACAGAGAGCAAAAATACAAGCACTCTAAATTAATGCAGGTCACTTTGACAGACCTATGAAACTACCAATCAAAGCTAAAATGGAACTAAAATGGTGGATAGATAACATCTGGCTTTGTTCCAATCCAATCATTGTCAGTAACCCTTCCATGGTACTACAAACTGATGCCAGTGCACTTGGGTGGGGAGCCACCAATACCATCACCAGCTATGGAGGTACATGGACTGCTCAGGAGGCATCATTATTACTCACACTGGGCATAAACTACCTGGAAATGTTGGGTGCATTCCATGGCCTAAAGTCATATTGTACTGGGTCATATAACCAGCATGTTAGACTGCAGATAGACAATACAACCGTGGTAGCATACATTAACCACATGGGTGGAAACAAATCGACATCATGTGACAATCTGGCTAATACAATTTGGCAATGGTGTATCCAGAGAGATATTTGGATATCAGCCACTTACCTACCAGGAAGACTAAATTTAGTGGCAGACACCAGGTCACGCAAATTTAATGAAAACACCGAATGGATGTTAAATAAAACATTATTTGCTGATATTACAGCAAAATATGGAACACCAGATATCGATCTATTCGCATCCAGACTTAACCACCAGTTATCAAATTATGTTTCATGGGAACCAGATCCTGGGGCAGCGGCGACAGGTGCATTTTCGCTGCATTGGGGGAAATTGTTTATTTACGCATTCCATCCTTTCTGCCTCATCAGTCGTGTATTAAGGAAAATACAACAAGACTCTGCATCTGGTATCTTGGTAGTACCCGATTGACCTACTCAACCATGGTTCCCAGTGGTATTAAACATGGTATTAGAACCATGTATTACCATCCCACAGAGACCAGATTTATTGCTACATCCCGTAACAAGGGATAGCCACCCATGCCATAAACATTTGAACTTATTAATTTGTAGAGTTTTCAAAAACACCTCTACTACAAATGGGACTGACGGACCGAACAGTGAACATGATCTTGGCGGCCCAAAGACAGTCAACCAAAAAACAGTATCTGGTCTATATCAGGATGTGGGCGATGTACTGCCATAAAAACAACATCACCTACAGAGACATGAACATCCCGTCTGTTCTGGAATATCTGGCAGGCCTCCACTATGATGAGGGGCTCAGTTACAGTGCCATCAACTGCGCCAGAAGTGCCCTATCGACTTACCTATGGCAGGGGACAGAGCGTTACACTGTTGGGACTCACCCACTGGTAACAAAACTTATGAGGGGAATTTTGAATACTAATCCCCCAAGAACAAGGTACTCCCAAATATGGGATGTAAGTATTGTCCTGAAGATGCTCAGGAATTGGTATCCAGCAACAGCTGTGTCCCTACACAGACTGACATTAAAAACAGTCATGCTAATGGCATTGGTAACGGCACAGAGGGTACAGTCATTGCATAAACTAAAACTGGACAACATGACTTCCTCAACAGAAAATATTACGTTTCATATCTATGAGTTAGTAAAGCAGAACAGACAGGGATCAGCAGGCCTCAATATCCAATTTAGGTCATACCCAACAGATGACCATCTGTGTATAGTAAGACATCTGTCGTTATACATGGAGAAAACGAAAATCCTAAGAGGCAATGAGAAGGCACTTTTTGGTCAGCCACAAGCAACCACACAAAAGAGTGACGGTCCAGACCATCTCAAGATGGCTGAATCAGGTGCTAACACAGGCTGGGGTGGATACTAATATTTTTAAATCTCATTCCACCAGGGCTGCAGCTACATCGGCAGCGATACAGTTGGATGTACCAATGGACCAAATCCTCAAAGCAGCAGGATGGTCAGGGGAAAAAACATTCCAATTATTTTACAACAAACCAGTAATGAAACCTGGAACGTTTGCAGAAACAATTTTAAGTTCTGTAAATTAATATAAACCCATAAAAAGGGTTTATAATTTTGTGTTAATGAATTTTATGATTTCAATATCGAATTCATGTCCAAATTATGTTAACACAATTCCTCCTACAGTCATCAAGGCAGACGTGATGCATGGACTCGTTTCCACGGCATGAAATCACAGAGCTTTAAAATCTTCACGTAGTCACTCACGTGACTCCGAAGTAAAATAGTAAGATTAAACGATGAACTTACCAGTTTGAAGTTTGATCTGTATTTTATGAGGAGTTACGATGAGGGATTACGTCCCCTCCGCTCCCACCCGTGATCATATACTTAACTGGTATCTCTTCTCTAATCTTACTATGTTTAGTCATTACAGTTATCTGTGATTTCACACCGCTGCTTTGAAGAATGACACGCATGCGTCGTGGCAGGCTTCTTCACGTAATCCCTCATCGTAACTCCTCATAAAATCCAGATCAAACTTCAAACTGGTAAATTCCCGTTTAATCTTACTATTTTCTATGTTTCTATGTTTCTACGAGTGGGATAACATTTTCTTCACTTGCCTTGATTAATGCAACTCCCACAACACGGAAGCAACCTGATACTTTTCAGGTCCAAGCAGCCCAATCCTGCGCCATAAATATTCCCGCCCTTCATCACTAGCCTACCTTTGCAGCAGTGTCATTCATCTACAAAATGTGCACCTCAATTTGAAAAAAGCTAATCCCCAAGCAGCTGGCAAACTTGCAGGAAGGGCAAGAGCAACTCACAAGTACCATTGGAGCCACACAAGACTGCAGATGCAAAATTCGTGAGCAGTAAACAAACTGTTGGAGGAACTCTGGCAGCATCTGTGGAGGGAAATGAATAGGTGACGTTTAAGGGTCAGGAACCTTCTTTAGTTTAGCTTAAGTGGCTGTCCCACTTGGGCGACCTAATTGGCGAGTTTAGAAGCGTTTGAAAAAATGACATGTTGAAGACCTCCTTCGACTATGTAGAAGACCTCCTTCCACCTCCTTCGACTATGTTGAAGACTAGCCTCGACTAGCTACGACTAGATACGACTAACTTCAGGAAAATTGGACACCGAATAGTGGAGAGTGAAGGCGACCTCCTTCGACCTCCTTTCGACCTCCCTTCGACTATGATGAAGACTATCTACGACTACCTTCTACTACCTTCGACTACCCTCGATTACCTACGACTAACATGCCAACCTACTGCGACCTACCACGACCTACTATGACTAAACCTACAAGTAAAAAAAGTATCGATTTTTTCCATGGCAACTTTTTTCTACTCGCATTTTTTAACATATTGTAAAAAACGCCGTGACCTAGCTGAGGCCTCGAGTACGTGGAAACCACTCTCGAGCATGAAGGAGAGTTACGAAGACCTCCTATGACCTCGTGTCGACTATGCTGCGAGTATGAGTCAAGGGCAAACTCGCCAGAACTCGCGGATTAGGTCGCCCAAGTGGGACAGGCCCTTTAGTTTAGTTTATTGTCACCGAGGTACAGTAAAAAACTTTTGTTGCATTCTAACCAGTCAGCGGAAAGACAATACATGATTACAATCGAACCATCCAAAGTGTACAGATACATGATAAAGGGAATAACCTGAAAAATGTTTAGTGTAAGAGAAAGTCCAGTAAAGTCCTATCAAAGATAGTCTGAGAGTCTGCAATTAGGTAGATAGTAGCTCAGGACTGCTCTCTAGCTGTTGGTAGGATGGTTCAGTTTCCTGATAACAGCTGGGAAGAAACTGCCCCTGAATCTGGATGTGTGTGTTTTCACACTCTCTATCTCTTGCTCAATGGGAGAGGGGAGAAAAGGGAGTGGCCGGGGTGCAACTCGTCCTTGATTATGCTGGTGGCCTTACCGAGGCAGCATGAGGTGTAAATGGAGTCATCTTACAAGTTGCACTCTAGATTTCTGCTTTGACTGCTGCTGGAGAACGTGTTGTGCTAAAATCTGCAACTGCATAGTCCGTGCTGGCTGTGAGCTGCATTCATCTGAGTCAGCTTGCAATGTAGACAATAGACAGTAGACAATAAACAATAAGTGCAGGAGTAGGCCATTCAGCCTTTTGAGCCAGCACCGGCATTCACTTTGATCATGGCTGATCATCCACATCTACCTCCACGTGCCCCGTTCCTGCCTTTTCCCCATTCCCTGACTCCGCTATCTTTAAGAGCTCTATCCAACTCTCTCTTGAAAGCATGCAGAGAATTGGCCTCCACTGCCTTCTGAGGCAGAGAATTCCAAAGATTCACAACCCTCTGTGTGAAAAAGTTTTTCCTCATCTACGTTCTAAATCCATATTCTTAAACTGGGGTACTGGTTCTAGACTCCCCCAATATCGGGAACATGTTTCCTGTGTCTAGCGTGTCCAAACCCTTAATAATCTCATATGTTTCAATAATCCCCTCTCATCTTTCTAAATTCCAGAGTATATAAGCCCAGCCGCTCCGTTCTATCAACATATGACAGTCCCGCCATCCTGGGAATTAACCTTGTGAACCTACGCTGCAAGAATGTCCTTCCTCAAATTTGGAAACCGAAACTGCACACAATACTCCAGGTGTGGTCTGACTGGGCCCTATACAACTGCAGAAGGACCTCTTTCCTCCAATATTCAACTCCTCTTGTTATGAAGGCCTACATGCCATTCGCTTTCTTCACTGCCTGCTGTACCTGTAATGGGTGGGCGGCGCGACCGACGTCGCAGCGGCCTCTGCAGTCCGTCTGTCTTATTTTATTTTATTGTCCTGTTGAGGGTATAGTTTGTGGTGGGTTTTTGACTGTGTATGTGTGGGGGACGGGGGGGGGGGGGGGGGGGGGGGGTGGGGGGGGGGGGGAGGGGTGGGGGAAACTTTTAGATCTCTTCCCTGTACGGGGACCCAACCTTTTCCCTGTCGGGTCTCCGTTGCCATTGGGGCCTAGCACCGTGGAGCGGCCTCCAACCGGAACGACAGCTCAAGTCACGGAGCCAGCGGAGCTGCGGACCTACCATCGTGGAGCTGGCCGGTTTTGGAGCGTGGAGAGCTGCAGTGACGCGCTGCTGCGACCCGACTCCGGTGGATGGTGACACCGGGCGCTCGCGGGTCCCCGGTGGGAGACCGCTTTACGGGGCACTGGCAACGGCGACTTCTCCCGCCCGAATTGCGGGGTTGAGAGTGACCTGGAGCGGGGCCTTACATCGCCCGGCACGGCTTTAAGTGGCCGTGGGACTTGCTAGCGCCCGCAGGGGGCTTTGACTTTGACTTCGGGAGAGGAATGGAGAGCACGGGAGAGACAAGACTTTGCCTTCTATCACAGTGAGGAGGAGTTCTTTTCTTGTATGACTGCAGAAACCAAATTTCGTTTGAACTTCATGTGAGGTTCAAATGACAAATAAACGGTATTGTTGTATATTGTATTGCATGCTTACTTTCAACAAGAACCCCCAGATCGCGATCAACCCCCTGATCAACAAGGACCCCAGATCGCGTTGTACTTCCTCTTTTCCCAACTTGACACCATTTAAATAATAATCTGCCTTCCTGTTTCGGTGAGTTTGCTTTTAGACATCCCACCCTTTCGGTTAGTTGACTTTTAGGCGTCCCATCCTTTCGTTTAGTTGGCGTTTCGGCTTCGTACACGATCGGTTATTTGGCGTTTCGGCTTAGTTTCCATTCAGTTATTTGGCTTCCACTTCTTTGCTTTGGCTTCTTGTCCTTCGACGCCACGTCTGAGTACCCTTGTGCAGAGAGAACCTGATCTGCTTAGAGTTTCTAATATTTTCTCTTTGTATCTCCTCGTTGGAAATACTTTGAAAATACTTTGCCATAATCTTTTGCCCACCATATGGCCAGAAAGGCATCACCCATTTCTTCTCTCCAGAGATGCTGCCTGTCCAGTTAAGTTATTCCAGCATTTTGTGTCTACCTTCGATTTAAACCAGCGTCTGCAGTTTTTTCCTGCACATCTCCTCTCCCTCCCTCTTCCTGCTCCTCTATCCTCTGCTCCAGAGCTGTCAGCAAAGATTGAGTCTGCAGAACTGATTTAAATGGACAATACACCCGGCAGAAATGAACTGAGGCATTTGACATGATACTGCAAGGAATCTTAAGAACAGTCTTAAGAACGGCAGCAAGACTGTTCTTAACTCTGAGTGCATTATACTGCGGGTGGCAGCATTATACTTATTATACAGGTATTCTCATTTATAAGCACTTCGGTTGGATGTGCAGAACAAAAGTACTCAGTTGTACACAAAATTGCTGGAGAAACTCAGCGGGTGCAGCAGTATCTATGGAGTGAAGGAAATAGGCGACGTTTCGGGCCGAAACCCTTCTTCAGACTGACGAAGGGTTTTGGCCTCGATTTTCCAGCATCTGCAGTTCCTTCTTGAACACAAAAGTACTCAGTTGATCTGGTGACAGAAAGGTCAGAATGGGAATGAGAAGAGGAGTTAAGATAGTTAGTAACCAAGAGATCCAGCAGGCCTTGGCGGTCTGAGCACGTGTTCAGTGAAATGGTCACTGAGTCTACGCTTGATTTCGATGATATATCGGAACCCCCATCGGGAACACCGGATACAGTAGCTAGGGTTAGGCAAGGTATATGTGTACCTCTGTCTCACCTGGAGGTACTGCTGGGGTCCCTGGATGGAGGTGGGGGAAGAAGTAGAGGGACTGCAAGTGCTACATCTCCAGCAGTTGCAGGGGAAAGTATCTGGGGAGGAGATAGTTTGGGGAGGAAGGGATGATACGAAAACAGGTGGAAGGGCAGGTAGTGTAGAGAAGGCAGGGACTCTGCAGAAGGACTTGAACAAGTTGGGAGAGTGGGCAGACAAGTGGCAGATGGAATATACTGTATCAAAGTGTAGAGTTATACATTTTGGTAGTAGGAATAGAAGCATAGACTATTTTCTCAGTGTGGAGAGAATCCAGAAATTGGAGGTGCAAAGGGATTCGGAAGTGCTGGTGCAGGTTCTCAAAAAGTTGAATCGGTAGTAAAGAAAGCAAAGTCATTTATTTAAAGAGGGCTTGTATACAAAAATAGTAAGATTAAATGAGAATTTACCAGTTTGAAGTTTGATCGTTATTTTATGAGGAGTAACGTTGAGGGATTACGTGAAGAACCCCGCCAGGACGCATGCGTGTCATTCTTCAAAGCAGCGGTGTGAAACCACAGATAATTGTAATGACTAAACATAGTAAGATTAGAGAAGAGATACCAGTTAAGTATATGATCAAGGGTGGGAGCGGAGGGCACGTAATCCCTCAACGTTACTCCTCATAAAATCACGATCAAACTTCAAACTGGTAAGTTCTCGTTTAATCTTACTATTTTACTTCGGAGTCACGTGAGTGACTACGTGAAGATTTTAAAGCTCTGTGATTTCATGCCATGGAAACGAGTCCATGCATCACATCTGCCTTGATGACTGTAGGAGGAATTGTGTCAACATATTTTAACATGAATCTGACATTGAAATCCATGAATTTATTAACACAAATTATAACCCCTATTTATGGGGTAATTAAATTACAGAACTTAAATTGTTTCTGCAAATGTTCCAGGTTTAATGACTGGTTTATGATAAAATAGTTGGAATGTTTTTTCCCCTGACCATCCTACTGCCTTGAGGGTTTGGTCCATTGGTACATCCAACTGCATAGCTGCCGATGTAGCTGCAGCCCTGGTGGAATGAGATTTAAAATATTAGTATCCACCCCAGCCTGTGTTAGAACCTGTTTCAGCCATCTTGAGATGGTCTGAACCGACACTCTTTTGTGTGGTTGCTTGTGGCTGACCAAAAAGTGCCTTCTCATTGCCTCTTAGGATTTTCGTTTTCTCCATTTATAACGACAAATGTTTTACTATACAGAGACGATCATCTGTTAGGTAAGACCTAAATTCGATATTGAGGCCTGCTGATCCCTGTCTGTTCTGTTTCACTAATTCATAAATATGAAACGTAACGTTTTTAGATGAAGAAGTCATGTTGTCCAGTCTTAATTTATATAATGACTGTACCCTTTGTGCCGTGACCAATGCCATTAGCATGACTGTTTTTAATGTCAGTCTATGTAGGGACAGAGCTGTTGCTGGAGACCAATTCCTGAGCATCTTCAGGACAATACTCACATCCCATATTTGGGAGTACCTGGTTCTTGGGGGATTGGTATTAAAAATTCCCCTCATAAGTTTTGTTACCAGTGGGTGAGTCCCAGCAGAGTGACGCTCTGTTCCTTGCCATAGATAAATCGATAAGTCGATAAGGTACTTCTGGCGCAGTTGATGGCACTATAACTGAGCCCCTCGTCATAATGGAGGCCTGCCAGGTATTCCAGAACAGACGGGATGTACATATCTCTGTAGGTGATGCTGTTTTTGTTACAATACATCTCCCACTTCCTGATATAGACCAGATACTGTTTTTTGGTGGACTGTCTTTGGGCCGCCGAAATCATGTTCACTGTTCGGTCCGTCAGTCCCAGCTGCAGTAGAGGTATTTTAAAACTCTACAAATTAATAAATTCAAATAGTTATGGCATGGGTGGCTATCCCTTGTTACGGGGTGAACCAACAAGTCTGGTCTATTCGGGATGGTGATACATTATCACTGGGAACCATGGTTGAGTAGGCCAATCGGGAACTACCAAAATACCAGACGCAGAGTCCTGCTGTATTTTCCTTAATACCTGACTGATGAGGCAGAAAGGATGGAATGCATAAATAAACAATTTCCCCCCCAATGCAGCGAAAATGCATCTGTCGCCGCTGCCCCAGGGTCTGGTTCCCATGAAACATAATTTAATAACTGGTGGTTAAGCCTGGATGCGAATAGATCGATCGATATCTGGTGTTCCATATCGTGCTGTAATATCAGCAAATACTTTTTATTCAACATCCATTCGGTGTTTTCATTAAATTTGCGTGACCTGGTGTCTGCTACTAAATTTAATTTACCTGGTAGGTAAGTAGCTGATATCCAAATATCTCTCTGGATACACCACTGCCAAATTGTAATGGCCAGATTGTCACATGATGTCGATTTGTTTCCACCCATGTGGTTGATATATGCTACCATGGTGGTATTGTCAATCTGTAGTCTAACATGCTGGTGATATGACCCAGCACAATATGACTTTAGGCCATAGAATGCACCCAACATTTCCAGGTAGTTTATGCCCAGTGTTAGTAATAATGATGCCTCCTGAGCAGTCCATCTACCTCCACAGCTGGTGATGGAATTGGTGGCACCCCAACCAAGTGCACTGGCATCAGTTTGTAGCACCATATAAGGGTTACTGACAATGATTGGATTGAAACAAAGCCAAATATTATCTATCCACCATTTTGGTTCCATTATAGCTTTGATTGGTAGCTGCATTGGTCTGTCAAAATGACCAGCATTGATTTTGAGTGCTTGTATTTTTGCTCTCTGTAAATTTTGGTAATGTAAAGGTCCAAATTGTGTGGCTGGAAAAGCAGCCACCATTTTGTCAATTACTTTTGCTACCAATCTGATGGACGGTTACTGATGTCAATGAGGTTATTGCAAGCCTCTATTCAGTCTATAGCCTTTCCCTTTGGCCAAGTCACGGACATGTGAACTGAGTCAATGGTGAACCCCAAATAGTCCATAGTAGTGGAAGGCGTTAATTTAGATTTAACTGGATGGATAATAAACCCCAGTTTCAAATAACTGTTTTGTGGCTGTTACAGTTTGTTTGGCCAATTCCAAAGTTTTTCCCACAATAAGTATGCCATGACCATGTGTTTTTATTGCCGTAGAAACGCTAGGGCTGGTTCCAAAATTTTTGTGAACAGCCTGGGGCTGATGATAACCCATTTGGCAGTGCTTTATACTGGACGAAAATCCAGTTGAATTTTAAGTAACATCTGTGGTCACTTCGTATAGGCACTGAATAGTAAGCATCTTTTAAATTGATGCTGGCCATGAAGTAACCTTTGGAAATTAATTGTTTAGCAGTAACAAATGTTTCCATTTTGAAATGAATAAATTGCACAAATGTATTCAATTTGGTCATATCTATGATGATGCGACAACCACCATCTTTTTGTTTTTGGTAAATATATTGGACACGAATTCTAGTGGTTCGTGTTGGGTTTTTTCAATTACACCTTTGCTCCATGCATTCAGAAAGGAGTGTATTCTCCCCCCCAACCTCCATGCTCCCTGTATTTTGTAGGGAACCAGACCCACCTACCTCCATAGTTACCAGTGGCAGGTTTACTTCTTTTTGTAAGTTCTTCGCTGATGTTGATGCACTGGTGTCTGGATTTGTGGTTTGGTTGACGTTGGAGGTCCGCGTATTTTCCAGGAAGGCCGGCCTGGGCCATAAAAAGACTCATGTTTTGTGTACCGGGCCTTTGAGCTTTCACCAGTCGGTCTGGCTCTACTGGTGGGTGCGTAGGGGTGCTGTCTATGGCTGTAGTGGGTTTTTGATGGAGTCCTTTTTATTAGTCCCAGGGATTTTGCTTCCTCATTGAGCTCCTTGATTTGCTTCGATAGGTTGCCTCCAAATAGTAGTATCGGTGTCTTGATGTGGTGTCCAGTACAGCCTGTTCTTGTAGCTGGTTTAGAGACATAAAGTCTATACTGGCAGCTAGCTTTTGCTCCAGGTTTTGGCCAGTCTGGTCTGGCTGTATGAAGTTGGACACCATGTCCAGTAGGTGTACTTGTTCCTGCACCCCCTGCACACTTGACTTTTCTTCTGCGAACCCCTCTTCCAGGTCAGCCCAGAACTGACCCGCAGTGCTCCCCTCTGATGAGGTAGAAGCACTGTGCAGCCCTTCAAGAGGTACTGCTGTAGGTTTGCCATAGAGCCCACTGTGACCCAACGCCATCTCCTGGAGCCAGTCACGTTGGAGCAAATATTCCACACACCGCTCCATCCGGCTCCAGCGCTCACGGTCGCTGGCCGCCCGCGGCTGCTCAAAGTCGGACTCCTCTGAGTCCACGACTTTGATGGGTTTTTGTCTTGCCTTACCGCCCGGCCACGGAGTGGATCTGGCCGGTACGGAGGCTACATCGGGCACAGCTGATCCCAATATAGGTGATTCAAGTGCCGCTGGCCGCTGCTGGCCCACCAGCTTTGTTGCAGCCCGTTGGTTTCTCCACCTGTAATCAGCATGGGAAAACACAAAAAGACCGCAGCTCTTACCTGCAGGTCCTGGGTTTAAATTGTTGCTACGGGGGAACGTCGTTCCACCCCGCCTCCTGCCGTTTTCGACTTGTCAAAAGTCAACGGCCCCATTCTGAATAGTCTCCCGCCCGGCCGTGGTGTTCTGGCCGGCGCAGGACCAAAAGTTGGCACAGCTGATCATTTACGGGGCTTGTGCCTTCAGCTGCTGCTGGCTCCCGCAACTTCGCGGTCCTCCCCAGCCAGCTTCACTCGCAGCACTTGTGGACACTATTTTGTCCAGCTTCCCCCCCCCCCGTGTAAAAACAGCGCAGGGCAAACACTACCGCAGAGTAAATAATTTACCTGCAGGTCGCGGTTTCAAACTTACCGCTGCGGGGGAACGCTCCACCCCGCCTGTAAAACATGGATGTAATGCTGAGAGTCTATAAGGTGCTGGTCAGGCTGCATTTGGAATATTGTGAGCAATTTTGGGCACCATATCTGAGGAAGGATGTGTTGGCTCTGGAGAGGGTCCCAGGAATGAGTAGGTTAACCTATGATGAACATTTGTTGGCACTGGGCCTGGGCCCGCTGGAGTTTTGAAGAATGATGAGAGCCTCTTTGAAACATTCAGAACAGTGAAAGGCTTGGATAGAGTGGATGTGGAAAGCATGTTTCCACTAGTGGGAGAGTCTAGTACCAGAGGTCATAACCTCAGAATTAAAGGACGTTCTTTTAGGAAGGAGATGAGGAGAAATTTCTTTAGTCCAAGGGTGGTGAACCTGTGGAATTCGTTACCACAGAAGGCTGGGAGACCAAGCCAGTGGATATTTTTAAGGCTGAGATAGATAGATTCTTCATTAGTACATGTGTCAGAGGTTATGGGGCGAAGGCAAGAGAATGGAGTTAGGAGGGAGAAATAGATCAGCCATGATTGCATGGTGGAGTAGACTTGATGGGCCGAATAGCCTAATTCTATTCCCATCATTTATGACCGTATGACCTGAAGAGGGAACTATGTAGTTGAGAAGCCAGCGGTCTATGCAGAAGGCTGAAAGGAATGGGGATGCGAAGATATCACTGGTAGTGGAATCACGTTGGAGGTGACGGAAATGTCGTAGGATGATGTGTTGGCTGTGGAGGCTGGTGGAGTGAATGGTGAGGACTGGGGAACTCTATCCTTGTTCCATCTAGGGGGGAGGGGAAGTGTGGACAGAACTACGGGACACGGAGGAGATGCTGGTGAGTGCTCCATCTATGACTGCAGGGGGGGGGGGGGGGATCTGTGTTTACTAAAGAACAAGGACATTTTGAATGTCCTATCATAGAAAGCCTCATCTTGGAAGAACAGGTGGTGGATGAAAAGACAGAAGCCGACCAGCCATCCCCGCACACTAACACTATCCTACACTCTGGAGACATTTACAATTTTACCGAAGCCTATTAACTTACAAACCGTATGTCTTTGGTGTGTGGGAGGAAACCAGAGAAAACCCATGCAGGGCATGGGGAGAATGTACAAACTTTGTACTGACAGCACCCATAGTCACGATGAAGCCCGGGTCTCAGGCGCTGCCAGACAGCAACTCTACCGTTGCGTCACTGTTCCACACATAGGTTTCATGAAACTTCTGGATCAACCATTAGGCAATGTTTGTGGAATTTTGCTGCTTCAGATCAATAAGGAGAGAATTAAAGTTTGAGCTACAGTGATATTTACTCAAAGGTCTGATGGATTTGGTTTTACAAAGGAAAACATCCCTGGAATGTTCTGACGTTCACCTTAATGATCTGGGTAATCGGAACACCTTGGTTTGTTTACTTCCTTATTAGTCATTACATTTTGATGATTAAAGTTGCTTCAAACTTAATTTTTTAATGTTCTTGTCAATTAATCACATTTTCCTGCATTTTATCGTGAGATGTAAGGCAGAACAAACAAAAATGCCTTCCTAGTGTGAAAGTTGGTAACTCCTAAAATAAAGCAACATTGACAAAATCTATAAGTACCGGCTATTACTCGTTGGGAGGGACTGTGATATCTTCCAATGATTTTTGCAAATAGGTGAAGGTGACAGCTGAACTTTATGGGTAATTGCTGAATAACTGTTGATATTTTTTTGAAAATTCTGAAAATCTCTACTACGCTGGACTCTAACCTTCCCTATGTGTGTCTCTAGCAACTTGTGCTGCATGATATCTCAGAAGCTAATACGGTTTAACTCAGAGAGTGACTGAAAACTGACAGTAAATTGATTTTAACACCAGGTAATAGTTCTGTAATAATTTAATTTGTGTGTGATTTTGGTCAGGTTCTGTCTCTCCCACCCCGTCATGATATTTCCAATTGCTAATTGAATTGGATCGCCTGTTGGTTCAATAAAAGCATACAGATATTGCAGTTTCCTGGACATTTCTCTGATTCTAAATGTTGTGCTGAATTTTAGTCTAACTGCAAAAAATCATTTGCAGAAAAAAAAAATTAAGATCATTACTGTTAAGCCAGAAAATGAAACAGGTGCAAGCTCACCCACTCTGCACATATCAGATATAATCTTTGGCAGGCATCAGAAGGCAGATGCACTTGAAAAATCAGCACATAGCAACAGCATTAGATAATGATAACCAAGATAAAGACCCTAACTCTTTCAGAGACCCACCTGAGAGAATGGTGTATCTTGCAACAGGAATTCTGAAACACAAGTGTTTACAGAGCGATTCATTGTCAGCTGGTGTTGTGCCATGCAAATATGTCTCAAAACTAACAAGCAAGAAAAATGCCTGCATAAATCAACGCCAGACACACTGGTGCAGAATATCATTGACTAACAATAATTATAATGGGTTCTTGGAGTTTTGGTCTATCAGCACCTGCATTATACAAACAATGGAGTGAGCAACAATTATCCGTCTTCATAAACTCCATTTACATGCTGAAATATTTTGCAATACCATAAATACACATAAAGTGTGATTCTGATTCTGATAATGATCAAACTGGGTATTCACATTATTTATTTATTTTCTCCGCATTAAAATATATAAATGATGGGGTGGACAGTCAGAACCTTTTTTCCCCAGGGCAGAAATATCAAAGACTGGAAGGTATAGCTTTAAGGTGAAAGTGACAATGTATAAAGGAGATATGCGAGGCATGTTTTTCACACTGAGGGTGGTGGGTGCATGGAATGTACTGCCAGGGTGGTGGTGGTAGAGGCAGATATGATAATGGGGTTTAAGAGGCTTTTACTGAAGATAGACACAAAATGCTGGAGTAACTCAACGGGTCAGGCATCATCTCTGAAGGCAAGGAATAGGTGACGTTTTGGGTCGAGACTCTTCTGTTGAAAGGCTTTTAGATAGGCACATGGATATGCAGGGAATGGAGTGAAATAGATCATGTGCAGGCAGGCATCATTTTGGCACAGACATTGTGGGCTGAAGAACCTGTTTCTTTGCTGTACTTTGATTCCTCTTTGATTCCGCTATGTGGGGATGTTTATGTTAAAGTCTATCATGTGTTGTGTTCTTTTTTTAGTCATATGGCTGTTTGGTGACCCCAAATTTCACTGTACCAATTGGTGCATGTGGCAATAAATGTCTCTTGAATCTCTTGAATCTTTTCTGTGTTCTATGTTCTATAATGCTGTTTGGTTCATGGTCAAAATTTAACATTGAAACATAGACATTAGGTGCAGGAGTAGGCCATTCGGCCCTTCGAAGCAGCCATTCAATATGATCATGGCTGATCATCCAAAATCAGTACCCCATTCCCACTTTCTCCCCATATCCCTTGATTCCGTTAGCCCTAAGAGCTATATCTAACTCTCTCTTGAATAGAATAAAAGAACACTAAGAATATAATAAAAAGTACGAGTTTAAGATTCAATTCAGATAGAGAGAGTAAAAACGGCAATAACCAAGAAATTGTGCTCTCATTGCAGAAATGGACTTGACCTCATTGCAATAGATGAGCCACAGTTTAAGAAAATATCAATAGCAGGGTTAGGCAGGAACCTGAGTAAGGGATTGCATCCGCTGTTGAGACATCTTATTCATTTTAAATGAATTTGCAGACCAATTATAAAATGCTAAACCAACATCTTCATAATCTGTAGGAAGAAATCGGAAGGACACAGAGGTGAATGAAGTAATATGCAGAAACATGTCAATAGCTTGGTCAAAGGGCAATAAGCAACCGTATCAATTATTACATGTGAAGCTAAATATAAGTATTACATTATTTCCATGTTACAACAGTTAAATTGCAATTAGAGGGCAGGTGAGAGCAGGTGCTAAGTGACATGAAAAGAAAATAGTAAATATTATAAATGTTTGCATATTCCAATTATGTGCAAAAGAAAATCTGAAATGATTTTATTGCTGAAAAAGACAACCTGTCTAAATAAAAGTAAAATGGGCTAAAACGCTTACAGGTCTTCCCCAGGTTACATAGGCCCGATCTATGTAGAGCCTCAAGTCATGTCAAGTTTATTTGTCACATACACATACGAGATGTGCAGTGAAATGAAAGTGGCAATGCTCGCGGAACTACAAAACAACCAAACAAATTATAAACACAATCATAACACACATATTATTTTACATAATAAATAATAGAAGGAAAAACGTTCTGTACAGTTAGTCCCTGGTGAGAAAGGCGTTTACAGTCCGAATTGCCTCTGGGAAGAAACTCCTTCTCAACCTCTCCGTTCTCACTGCATGGCAACGGAGGCGTTTGCCTGACCGTAGCAGCTGGAACAGTCCGTTGCAGGGGTGGAAGGGGTCTCCCATGATTTTGTTTGCTCTGGAGTTGCACCTCCTGTTGTATAGTTCCTGCAGGGGGGTGAGTGAAGTTCCCATAGTGCGTTCGGCCGAACGCACTACTCTCTGCAGAGCCTTCTTGTCCTTGGCAGAGCAATTCCCAAACCAGATGGTAATGTTCCCGGACAAGATGCTTTCCACCGCCGCTGCGTAGAAGCACTGTAGGATCCTCGGAGACACTCTGAATTTCCTCAATTGCCTGAGGTGGTAAAGGCGCTGCCTTGCCTTACTCACCAGTGCTGAGGCGTGTGATGTCCATGTCATATCCTCAGAGATGTGGACATGGTCATGCAAATGAGCATTTGGGAGTTTGGTGGGATGGATTTGCTGGGTGCTTTGTGACTGCAGGGATAAATATATTGCCAGGGAGCCGTATTTCCAACTTGCAAACTGTTTGGGTTAAGAACAGTTCTCAGGAATGGTCTTTGAAGCGAGTCTGGAATGAGATTGGTGACACACAGAACCTCTGTGTGTAGAATCTACACTATCTCCACCCAGCTCTCTCACAGTCATCAAGGTGGAGATCCCACCCACCCCCCAGCGAGGTACATCGGCTGCGGTATGCCCTGCCACCATTCTCCCTGCAAATGGCCAGAGTGTCAAGTGGGGCCCTTGACACTTGCTTTGGCTGCCCAGCGACCTTTCCTCCAGGGTATATTTCAGCAAGATCTTCTTTGTAAACTGCTGTAAAATTTCAGTTCTGTTTCATTCTTTTGTATGCCATTTGTGGGTATTTAAAGTTAATTTTAAGCATCATTTGAAGGAGGCTTTATGTTTCAAATCTAAAATAATTTCTTATTGGGCAATGGAATGCAATTGCTGCCTTATATGCAGGGGTGGAAAACCCGGGGGGGCCAGAGGGGCCACGTCCCCCCCATGTTTTGAGAGGTAGGCGACATCCCCACCAGGTTAACCTGCTTGGGCTTGAGGGAAATATGGCCAGCACGGAGAATCAGCCCTGGTATCCCGTCAGTCCAGACAGGGCTGTAGTTAACCCGGTGAGACAGGCAGTTGAGCTGCATTTAGCGCTGGATTGAGCCTCCGAAGCCCCGTCCCCTCCATGTTTTGATAGTGGGTTCCGTTCTTGCTTATATGGTCCGAGTGCATCAATCTCAGTGACTTTCACTGCATATATACCTGCCTGGCTTCCACATATCTTCACCCAGTCCAGTTCCTTATAAAACAAATCCTAATTTTCAGAAGAGCTCCCATTGTAGCTCTGCACATGTTGCCATTCATATAACAGTTTAGCTGATGGTATTGCTGTTACCCTCTGCCTTGTTAATCTTGCCTCTTTGATGGCTTATGTATCACTCAGTAATATGACAATGGCATTGCATCTATTCAGAATAGAGTGTACTGTATGCTTTCTCTTGTTGGAGATGTTCACTTACCTGAGGGAGAATGATGATTCAAGAGCAGGGTGAGTTAATGTTGCAGAGTCATCATTTCATGCTGGTGGTCCTGCAAAGACTCTCTGGGTTCTGCGCTTATTCTCTCCACAGCCCAGAGCAGCAACTGCAGCAAAATCACATAAGACCTTCCATGTTACAGGCCACCCACTCAACACCTTAGCATCAGGGCTGTAGACCACCAACTCTGGACCATCGCTGCACGGGCTTGTCCCAAGAGAGTCCCTGCATAGCGAGGCCTGGCAGGCATTTCATTCCTGGTCAAATGCAAAGGCCTTGATCAACTTGAGGATCAATGACCATCCAACTAATCCTAGTATCTTCACCAACTTGGCCGGATACTCCTACGCACATCTGCACTTTGACACGTGTTCAGGGCACACATGCCCCTACCAAGTATCAGCTCTTCACACAATGCCCTTCTCTTGACCCCTCACCATCAGTCCTCATGTCCATGAATCTCTTTCTCCTATCTTCACCCCGAACTTGCTATAAAGGTCCTGCCCTGGTTTGTCTCATCAAAATGCAACACCTTGCGGTTAGCTGAATGAAACTCTGTCTGCCATTGCTCGGGAAGAAGAGGAAGGAGGTTCTCCAACATGACTTCAGAGAGTTGGGAAGAAGACTGAAATGCCGGACGTCTAGGGTGTTTATCTCTGGATTGCTTCCAGTACCACGTGCTAGTGAGGACAGGAACAGGGAGATAGAGGATCTGAATGTGTGGCTGAAGGGCTGGAGCAGGGAGCAAGGATTTAGATTTATAGACCACTGGGATCTCGTCTGGGGTAGGGGTGACCTGTACAAAAGGGATGGGTTACACCTTAACTGGAGGGGGACCGACATTCTGGCAGGCAGGTTTACTAGGGCTGCACGTGTGGGTTTAAACTAAATAGTGGGGGGGGGATTGACAAATTGTGAGTATAAAGGCTATCTATCTATCTATCTATCTATCTATCTATCTATCTATCTATCTATCTATCTATCTATCTATCTATCTATCTATCTATCTATCTATCTATCTATCTATCTATCTATAAAGATGGAGTTGAAGTGGCTACAGGTAAAAATTACAAAAGATTCTCGAATTAATGGGAAGGAAAGCTCGAGAATGGACAACAGAGTAAGGTCAGGGCCAATTGTGAGCGGTGCGAGGGGGGAAGTGAATACGGAGGTCAAAGTGTTGTATATAAATTCGCAAATTATAAGGAATAAAGTGGACGAGCTTGAAGCTCAGTTAGAAACTGGCAAGTATGATGTTGTGGGAATTACTGAGACATGGCTGCAAGAGGGCAAGGGCTGGGAACTGAATATTCAAGGGTATACCTGCTATCGAAAAGGCAGACAGGTGGGCAGAGGGGGTGGGGTTGCCCAGTTGGTAAGCAATTAAATCAGTCCCTTGCAAGGGGTGACATTGAAACAGGAGAGTGGGGTCAGTATGGATAGAACTAATGAATTGTAAGGATACAGACCCCCAAACAGGAGCCTGGACATTGGGCGCGTTGAATCAGGAGTTAAAATTGGCATGTATCAAAAGTAATGCTGTGGTTGTTTTGGGAGATTTCAACATGAAGGTAGGCTGGGAAAATCAGGTTGGTATGTGATGGATTCTTTGAACAGCTTGTATTGGAGCCTACCAGGGAGAAGGCAATTCTGGATTTAGTGTTATGTAATGAACCGGATTTGATGAAGGACCTCGAGGTTAATGAGCCATTAAGAGGCAGTGACCATAACATGGTCAGGTTTAATTTACAATTGGAGAGGGAGAAGAGTAGATCAGAGGTGTCAGTGTTGCAGTTGAATAAAGGGGACTATGGGGCCATGAGGGAGGAGCTGGCCAAAGTTGACTGGAAAGATAAACTAGCAGGGATGACAGTGGAACAAAAATGGCAGGTGTTTCTAGGAATAATACAGAAGGTGCAGGATCAGTTCATTCCTAGGAGGAAGAAAGATTCCAAGGGGAGAAAGGGACAACCATGGTTGACAAGGGACGTCAGGGACAGTATAAAAATTAAAGCGAAGAAGTACAACATGGCAAAGATGAGCGGGAAGCAAGAGGATTGGGTAATGTTTAAAGAACAACAGAAGATAACCTAATAGACAATACGGGGAGAAAAGATGAGGTACGAAGGTAAGCTAGCCAAGAATATAAAGCAGGATAGTAAAAGCTTCTTTAGGTATGTGAAGAGGAAAAAATTAGTTAAGACCAAAGTTGGACCCTTGAAGACCGAAAAAGGTAAATTTATTATGGGGAACGAGGAAATGGCAGATGAGTTGAACAGGTACTTTGGATCTGTCTTCACTAAGGAGGACACAAACAATCTTCCTGATATAGTAGTGACCGGAGGATCTGGGGTGACAGAGGAACTGAAGGAAATCTACATTAGGCAGGAAATGGTGTTGGATAGACTGATGGGACTGAAGGCAGATAAATCCCCAGGGCCTGATGGTTTACATCCCAGGGTACTTATGGAAGTGGCTCTAGAAATCGTGGATGCATTGGTGATAATTTTCCAATGTTCTATAGACTCAGGATCAGTTCCTGTGGATTGGCGGGTAGCTAATGTTATTCCACTTTTTAAGAAAGGCGGGAGAGAGAAAACAGTTAATTTTACTTCGGAGTCGGGTGAATGATTCCGTGAAGAACCCGTTCAGCACGCATGCACAGCTAACAAATAGTTATTCGAAAACCTGGGGTTATCTTACATCCAGATAAATCTAAGTTGAAGCCATTCACTATCATTGACTACTTGGGCTTCACAATTAATTCAGTCTACGTGACTGTAACATTGCCAAGAGACAACATAGTTGAATTGGCACAATCATGCAACAATTTAATGGTCAACAAACTACCAACTACTCGACAAGTAACAGAGTAATTGGGATAATGGTAGCAGCATTTCCGGCTACATAATTCGGACCTTTGTACCAAAAACGACATACAGGTCATTATGATCGTTTCATGAAGTTACCCACTGAAGTAATATCAGAACTACAGTGGTGGGCAAAAAACGTTTGACATAGTTTCAGCTTATTATCATCACTAACCCTACGTCAGTTATCCAAACAGATGCCAGTGCTCAAGGCTGGGGAGCAACTAACTCTATATCCAGCACAAGTAGTAGATGGACTAACCCTGAATCATCGTTACCACTTACATTGGGCATTAATTATCTAGAGATGTTGGGTGACTTTTATGGTTTAAAAACATATGCATAAATATGCATCACTTGCATGTACGGTTATAAATAGATAATACTACAGTGGTGGCCTACATTAACCATATGGGCGGCATAAAATCGGTATCATGTGACAAGTTGGTCAACACAATTTAGCAATGGTGTGCCCAAAGACATATTTGGCTATCAGTAATTTACCTACCAGGTAAGCAGTGGCAGACTCACTTAAATTTAATGACAACATCGAATGGATGTTAAAACCCCCAAAAGATTTTTCAAAAAGGTTATCAAGCAATATGGCATGCCAGATATCGATTTATTTACATCGAGGCTGAATCACCAGGTACCTATGTATGTCGCTTGGGAACCAGACCCTGAGGCAGCAGCGGTAGATGCGTTCGCGCTGGATTGGGGAAATTCTTCTTCTATGCATTTCCTCCCTTCTGCCTCATCAGTCGGGGGCTACGCACAGTACAAATGGACTCTGCTTCAGGTATTTTGATAGTACCCGACTGGCCTACACAGCCATGGTTCCCAATACTCCATGACATGGTTGTTGAAACTCCGATGGTATTCCCCAGTGACCCAGAGTTATTAACACCCAGTGTCGGGCACAAGCCAACCGTGCCATGAAAAAATCAAACTCCTGGGTTGCAGATTCTGCACAAACCACTTCTGGGACTGGGATTATCAGAACAAACTGTCGACACCATGTCAGCATCCCTCCGAACATCCACTAAAAAACAGCACTTGTCCAGCATCAAAAAATGGGAGAAGTACTGCTTGGATACAGGGACCACCTACTCAACCGCTACAGTTACCAACGTACTGGAATTCCTGGCGAACCTTCACCACGATGAAGGACTCAGCTACAGAGCCATCAACACAGCTAGAAGTGCCCTGCCTGTCTATTTAAAGCCAGCTCCAGGACAACAGGCCATGGGGTCCCACCAGCTGGTGGTCAAACTAATGAAGGGTATTTACAACTCTAACCCCCTAAACCAAGGTACACCCATATATGGGATGTCAGTGTGGTCCTGACATACCTCAGGGGATGGCCACCAGCCAGATCCCTCAACCTGGAACCATCTATGCTCAAAACACTCATGTTGATGGCACTTGTAGCTGCACAGAGGGTCCAGTCACTACACCTATTGCGACTGGACAGCATACTCACAGCTCCAGACCAGATCTCTGTCGTTATCCAGGGAATGATCAAACAGAGCAGACCAGGAACACCTAATCCAGTCGTGGAATTCCAGGCTTACCCGCCAGAAACACAGTTATGTGCCATGACCCACCTACGGTCCTACATAGACACAACCAAAAATATTCGAGGGAGATGAAAAGCCTTGTGGGTCAGTCATAAAAAACCTTATGGTCGGGTGACGAGCCATTTTGAGATGGCTCAAGCAGGTGCTAAAAGCTGCTGGGATAAAAAAATAACATGTACAAATTTCATTCCACCAGGGCAGCATCCACGTCGACGGCTAAAAGAATGGACGTGCCTATAAACCACATCCTGGCTACAGCAGGATGGTGGGGGGAAAGGCCGTTCAGAAATTTTATAATAAGCCGTTGGCAAAACCTGTTTTATTTGCAGGAAAGATTTTACAGACTGCAAATATTTAATTTAAGCCCAGGGGAGCAATTTAATTTCTTTGTTGTTATTGTTAAAAAATACCATTGTGTTTTTCTACAAACAGATTAATTGGTTTGTTACGATAACACCCGTCCTCCCTCAAAGACTTCGGCAGTGATGTAGTAATAACTGTTACACGGTTTGAAATCACAGAGCTTTGAAATCTTCACGGAATCACTCACGTGACTCCGAAGTAAAATAGTAAGATTAAACGAGAACTTACCAGTTTGAAGTTTGATCTGTATTTTATGAGGAGTTACGATGAGGGATTACATGCCCTCCGCTCCCACCCTCAATAATACGGGTCAAATTCATAAACTGATGTCTCCTTATCTTTACTATGTTTACTTCAATAACTGTGTCTAACTGTGATTCCACACCGCTGCTTTGAAGTATGCCGCGCGTGCGTGCTGAACGGGTTCTTCACGTAATCCCTCTTCGTAACTCCTCATAAAATACAGATCAAACTTCAAACTGGTAAGTTCTCGTTTAATCTTACTATTATAGACCAGTTAGCCTGACGTCGTTGGTGGGGAAGAAGTTGGAGTCAATTATAAAAGATGAGATAGCCGATAGCAGTAACAGGACCGGTCCGAGTCAGCATGGATTTACAAATTTTTTGAAGATGTAACTAAGAAAATGGACAAGGGAGAGCCAGTGGATGTAGTGTACCTGGACTTTCAGAAAGCATTTGATAAAGTCCCACAAAGGAGATTAGTGGGTAAAATTAGGCCACATGGTTTTGGGGGTAGGGTGCTGACATGGATAGAGAAGTGGTTGGCAGACAGGAAACAAAGAGTAGGGATTAACAGGTCCCTTTCAGAATGGCAGGCAGTGACTAGTGGGGTACCGCAAGGCTCGGTGCTGGGATATACATCAATGATTTGGATGAAGGGATTCAAAGAAACATTAGCAAATTTGCAGATGACACAAAGCTGGGTGCCAGTGTGAACTGTGAGGAGGATGCTATGAGAATGCAGGGTGACTTGGACAGGTTGGGGGAGTGGGCAGATGCATGGCAGTTGAAGTTTAATGTGGATAAATGTGAGGTTATCCACTTTGGTAGTAAAAACAGGTAGGCAGATTACTATCTAAATGGCATCAAGTTGGGAAAAGTGGAAGTGCAACGGGATCTGTACATCAGTCTATGAAAGTAAGCATGCAGGTACAGCAGGCAGTGAAGAAAGCGAATGGCGTGTTGGCATTTATAACAAGAGGAATCGAATATAGGAGCAAAGACGTCTTCTGCAGTTGTACAGAGCCCTAGTGAGACCACACCTGGAATATATTAATGATCAGCCATGATCATATTGAATGGCGGTGCAGGCTCGAAGGGCCGAATGGCCTACTCCTGCACCTAATTTCTATGTTTCTATGTTTCTATGATCTGGATGAGGGAATTGAATGCAACATCTCCAAATTAGCGGATGACACGAAGCTGGGGGCAGTGTTAGCTGTGAGGAGGATGCTAGGAGGCTGCAAGGTGACTTGGATAGGTTGGGTGAGTGGGCAAATGCTTGGCAGATGCAGCATAATGTGGATAAATGTTAGGTTATCCACTTTGGTGGCAAAAACAGGAAAGTAGACTATTATCTGAATGGTGGCCGATTAGGAAAAGGGCAGATGCAACAAGACCTGGGTGTCATGGTACACCAGTCATTGAAAGAAGGAATGCATGTGCAGCAGGCAGTGAAGAAAGCAAATGGTATGTTAGCATTCATAGCAAAAGGATTTGAGTATAAGAGCAGGGAGGGTTCTACTGCAGTTGTACAGGGTCTTGGTGAGACCACGCCTGGAGTATTGTGTACAGTTTTGGTCTCCTAATGTGAGGAAAGACATTCTTGCCATAGAGGGAGTACAGAGAAGGTTCACCAGACTGATTCCTGGGATGACAGGACTTTCAGATGAAGAAAGACTGGATAGACTCGGCTTGTACTCGCTAGAATTTAGAAGATTGAGGGGGGATCTTATGGAAACTTTAAAAATTCTTAAGGGGTTGGACAGGCTAGATGCAGGAAGATTATTCCCGATGTTGGGGAAGTCCAGAACTAGGGGTCACAGTTTAAGGATAAGAGGGAAGTCTTTTAGGACTGAGATGAGAAAATCATTTTTTACACAGAGGGTGGTGAATCAGTGGAATTCTCTGCCACAGAAGGTAGACCCTTGTGGCTAAAGGGATCAGGGGGTATGGAGAGAAGGCAGGGATGGGATAGTGAGTTGGATGATCAGCCATGATCATATCGAATGGCGGTGCAGGCTCAAAGGGCCGAATGGCCTACTCCTGCACCTATTTTCTATGTTTCAATGTATTGTGTGCAGTTTTGGTCCCCTAATTTGAGGAAGGATATTCTCGCTATTGAGGGAGTGCAGTGTAGGTTTAAACGGTTAATTCCCAGGATGGCGGGACTGTCATATGCTGAGAGAATGGAGCAGCTGGGCTTGTACACTCTGGAGTTTAGAAGGATGACAGGGAATCTCATTGAAATATATAAGATTGTTAAGGGCTTGGACAAGCTAGAAGCAGGATACATGTTCCCGATGTTGGGGGAGTCCAGAACCAGGGGCCACAGTTCAAGTATAAGGAGTAAGCCATTTAGAACGGAGATGAGGAAACACTTTTTCTCACAGAGAGTGGTGAGTCTGTGGAAATCTCTGCCTCAGAGGGCGGTGAAGACAGGTCCTCTGGATGCTTTCAAGTGAGAGCTAGATGGGGCTCTTAAATATAGCAGAGTCAGGGGATATGGGGAGAAGGCAGGAACGGGGTACTGATTGGGGATGATCAGCCATGATCACATTGAATGGTGGTGCTGGCTCAAAGGGCCGAATGGCCTACTCCTGCACCTATTGTCAATTGTCTATTGCTCGGCCCATTAGCCCAGTTGATCAAGATCCTCTTGTATCCCTGGTCACACCCCAGACCATTCACCAGGCCCAAATCCGATTCCTGCTCTACTCCCGCCTCTGCTCGCAGATAACATTCCCATTCCCTCTCCTGTCCCTGCTCCTGGCTGCACTTCTATGCAATGCACTTACCAAAACAGTTTGGTTCTTGTGACAAGGTCCATCCTTGCATGTTCTGTAGTTTGGGATGGATAGGTTTGAAGAGGAACATTAACCCCATTATCAGAGCTGTGCATGAGCCAGCTTGGCATTAGTAACATTATTTTGCAAAAACCACCGCTCAGTGATCTGTTTCAACATCCCTCAGGTCCTATTCGTTGAACTATTTTACAAACTTTACAAAGCCAAACCAATTGCCAAAAGTTATTTCTCGATTTGTGTATATCTCATCTGTGCATCTGTTATTGGGAGGGACTGGTTTCCAATTCTGCATTGTAGGCAGCATGCATCAGTTTATTAAATTACCTGATCCTTTTGATTATAATTTCTATGGTGGTGACTATTTTTTAATTTCAGTGCAACATCTGAATTCTCCTGAAAGTGACTCTGTATCTTTCCATGCAAAAATTCTGACTAGCTACACCATATATTGTAACTGAGAGGGAAACTTGCTCAGATATTGAACAAGTCCCAACAAATGTTGGATCCCTGTTATATCTGTTAGTGTGGGCTCCACCAAAACTGCTTTCACTTTGGATGTATATCAAGTCCTTGCCTTGCTTCCAAACTTTCACTTTATTCTTATTTAGCAATACCGCATGCCCACTGATCCTCTAAAGAAATGCATTTAGCTGCTTATCATGGACTGGACCATAAGACTTTGTCATCTTATTTCCAAAACCTACAGATTCTAAATCATCTTTAAAGATCTTTATTACGAAAGCCCTTCCACCAACTTCTGCATTTTTTTTTCCTGGAAAACCATTGAGGCAGTGCTAATCTATTCTGGCGCAGGTTCAAATGGTACATTCCCAGAAGTGAGTGAAAAGCAGATAGATATGTTCATCTGGGACCTCGTGATAAAACGTATTTTGAACATCGGGAAAAGGAATAAAAACAGGCAATGGTGGCAACGCTCAGCTGTTCAGGCAGCGCAGTAGAACGAGATACAGGGTTTATTTTTGAGGCTGAAGACCCTGCATCAGAACTGGGATGGGGAGAAAATACAAAAGTATTAAGTTAAAAGGGAGCGTTGGGGAGGGACATGGAGAATAGCTCTGATGGAGTGAGGCCAGATTGCCATGGGGACAAGCTTTAAGTGAGGTTTTCTGTTGGGTGGGTTAATACTGACAGAAAGGTCGAGCATAGAACCAAGTGGTCCTTTGTTATACAAACTCTGAAGTTAGGGCAATTAGAGAGCGAGACAAGGGTTGTGAAATGCAGGGCGGCAGGACATGCCCAGAAGAAGAAGTTGTGGGCATGGAGAGAGAAAAACTGAGCCAACCTCAGAGATGGACTGGACAATTTAGTTCATTATTGTCATGAGTGCTGAGGTACAGTGAAAATCTTTTTTTGTTGCCTGCTATCCAGTCAACAAAAAGACCATGATAAAGGAAAGTGAAAAAGGGACAGGTACTGCACCTCCTACTGTTGTGTGGGAACGTGCCATTAGAAGAGGAGTGATTGGCAGGGATTGGCAGGGATGGAAGAGAGGACCAGGGAGTCACTAGGGAAGTGGTGCCTTCAAAGAGCCAAAAAGGGAGGGAGTAAAGCACTGGAATCTTGTTGCAGGTGGTGGACATTGCAAAGGATGACTATACTTCCTCTGTGCCTCTGTTACTCTGGCAGATGAACGAGGGATTGGTTTCCAATTCTGCATTGTAGATTCAAGACCAAACAGGCAAGCATCAGATTATAGTTACCTCATCCTTCCGACTACAGTTACATTGGATGAGGAGGTTGGAGATGAGAAGAGGAACTTCATTCTTCCCTCCATCCAGGAACAGAGAAGGTGAGAGCAGAAATGTGGGAAACAGATTACTTTTCTGGCATCAACAAGTTTTTGATTTTCATTTAGAATTGTAAATCTTTAGCATCACGTATGTGTATGGTTACATCCTTCTTCATTAATGGTGGATAAAGCTTTCCTTTAGTAACTTTATTCGTGTCTTTAGGAGTTAAACATAAATAGAGTGATTCCCTGTCCATAAACATCACCACCATTAAATTGATCCAAGCAGTCAGTCTAATTACCAGAAATAGAATATCTCGTCTCATGAGATCATCTTGTGTTTCAAATAGATTACCCTTTAAATCCACTGGCAGCCTGCGAGATACATGTGCACTGGATGTTTCAGCAATGTTTCGGCTAATGTTTTAGCAATTCTTCTCTGAGACACTCCTATAAGTTGATTAATTAGGTTGTTGAACACTTGTTGGTCACTGGTTTATAATGATGTAATCTGGAGATACGAGAGTGGTGCAGTGGGAGAGTTGCTGCCTTACAGCGCCAGAGACCCAGGTTCGATCCTGACTACAGGCGCTGACTGTATGGGGTTTTTACGTTCTCCCCGTGACCGCATTAGTTTTCTCTGGGATCTATCATACATCATTATTATTATTATTGCATATTTCCTTTGCTCCATAGATGCTGCTGCACCCGCTGAGTTTCCCCAACATTTTTGTGTACCTTCGATTCTCCAGCATCTGCAGTTCCTGCTTAAACAAAACATCATTATTATTATACTTGATTATATCAGTATTCAAACATGTCTCAGCCCAGCAGAGATTTTATGTTGAGGCTATGCATAAACTTAAAATTCAACGTACATATGAGGTTAATCTCCTCATACGAGGAGGAGAGAACCTCATCTAATGCATCCGGTATTCCCAATGTGGCCTCCTTTACATCAGCGAGGCCAAGCATAGACATGATGACCATTTCCCCAGACACTTGTTCTCGGTCCACCAAGGCCTACTGGATCTCCCGGTTGCTAACCATTTTAACACCTCTCTCCATTCCCACACTGACCTTTCTGTCCTGGGCCTCCTTCGTTGCCAGAGTGAGGCTGCACGCAAACTAGAGGAACCAACTTGGCTTGCGTAACTTATAACCCAATGGTAAGAACATTGAATTCTCCAATTTCAGGTAACTACAAATCTCCCTCCCCCTTCTTTCCCCACCACGACCAGAGGACATAGGTTTAAGGTGAAGGGGAAACGATTTAATAGGAATCTGAGGGGTGACGTTTTCATGCAAAGGGTGGTGGGTGTATGGAACAAACTGCCAGAGAAGGTAGTTGAGGCTGGGAATATCCCAACATTTAAGAAACAGTTAGACAGGTATATGAACAGGACAGCTTTGGAGGGATATGGACCAAATGCGGCAGGTGATACTAGTGTAGCTGGGACATGTTGGCCGGTGTGGGCAAGTTGGGCCAAAGGGCCTGTTTCCACGCTGTATCACTCTATGACATTCATTCCCCCTTTCTTTCTCGCCCCCCTCTCCCCTTTGTCCCACCTTGACTCGCACATATTTCTACCCTCCTATTCCCTTTCCACCTACATTCCTTCTTCTAGCTTCACAATTCGTAACTCTTCAATCTTTTTGTCTCAAACCTCAGCCTTTTTATCTTTGGTCTTTGCCCAACCATCTATCTATCAAAATCCCACTTCACCTGCCAGGCTTTATCCTACCCCTCCTCTCTTCCAGCTTTCTAACTCCCCACCCCCCCCCCCCCCCCCCCCCCCCACATGATGAAGAAGGGCCCTAAACCAAAATGTCACCTATCTCTGTTCTCCAAAGATGCTGCCTGACCTGCTCAGTTACACCAGGACTTTGTGCCTTTTTTTTTAGTAAACCATCATCTGCAGTTCCTTATTTCTGTATGCCCTTGCTAAGCTATTTTTCAACCTCTGCTACCATTTTCAAAGAATTGCATACTGGAAATAATAACTGCAAATGCTGGAAATGCTCTGAAGATCAGGCATATATATGCGGGAACAGTTAAGATAGTTAACCTTTTAGGTGGAAAACGTTTCATCGGAACTGGGGAGGGAACAAAAACTGCTGGTTAAGCTGCAATGAGGGTGAGGGAGGTGATAGTCTCGGATAGGGTAAGGCAGGTGACCATGGGGATAAGATGGAAACACGATTACCTGGTCAATGAGCGAAATTGAACTTTTAGAGATTGAGTATATGGACAAAATAACACAGATAATTACAAAATGCAGGGCAAGAAAAGAAGACCAGCACAAAGGCATGGGATTATAATTTTAAGAGAACCAATAAACTATATCTGAGGTACACAAAAAAGCTGGAGAAACTTAGCGGGTGCAGCAGCATCTGTGGAGCGAAGGAAATAGGCAACGTTTCGGCCCAAAACGTTGCCTATTTTCTTCGCTCCTTAGATGCTGCTGCACCCGCTGAGTTTCTCCAGCTTTTTTGTGTACCTTCGATTTCCAGCATCTGCAGTTCCTTCTTAAACAAACTATATCTGAGTATGGTTATAGTTTTTGGAACTGGATGGACTGACTTTTGATACATTGTTGCAGCAGCCACTGCTCTTAAGTTGGGAATCAACTATTTTCTATGGAAGAAGTTTTGTTGATAGCTCTTTTTCTGTTCTATACTTCAGTGAGCAACAACACCACAGATAATGCACCAATCATTCACTGCAGAAAAGTTGTGGACATTATGTGTAAGCCTCATGGTCCCGATTATACATTATAAATTCTGCACAATTGCTGGTTTGCTGATACTTTCCGTCGGTAAAGATAGTCTTCGGGGAGCAAATGGTTTGTGGATTGGGAAAAATCAAAATAGGAAAATAAAAATCCTGAGGAATTATGGGAACTTGGTACCATGCCCAATATTTGTTGCTATGGAGAAAGTACGTTCCCATAAGGCTTAGTATCGGTTGAATATGATCTGTTGAATAATAAAATAATCCTGTTGCATCATTAGTACACCTGCATGTATCATTTAGAAAATTGATGAAATAAGTAGCATCAAGGCTCCTATTACACGTATGTGAAAGTAAGTGCTTGAACCTGCCTTTGTGACTACAACATCTTAGTTCAGTATTTTACTTAACCCTTTCCTTCCCACAAATTTCTATATATTATCTGTTCTAAATCAGAACCGATTAAATGTAAAGGGCTGTTTCAGAGATTTTGCTACTGCAATTCGTCAAGTTATTTTTGTAATCAACTCTTTGGTACAAAATGTGAATATCATTTTCCTATATGCCTCCTTCACCACTTACCCACCTGTGGTGCCACTTTCAGGATCTATGGTCTTACGATACGATACGATACAATAAGCTAGAACTTTATTTAACCCAGGAGGGGAATTGATCTGCCAAGAGACACAATACTCAAGATACATGAAACATGAAATTAGAGTGACGAGTGGACAACGAGTGGAAAGATTGGTGAGGGGGGAGAATCAGTCTACCTCATGACAGAAGGGGGAGGAGTTGTACAGTTTGATAGCCACAGGGAAGAAGGATCTCCTGTGGCGTTCTGTCCTGCATCTTGGTGGAACCAGTCTGTTGCTGAAGGTACTCCTCAGGTTGACCAGTGTGTCATGGAGGGACCTTGTATCCTAAGGCTCATCACATTCCTTATGCCCAAAGCATTTTCTGTTCATTCTAACATTGTTTGCTTCTCAAAATGCAAAGGTTTGAGACTTGGTTAAAACGTGTACACATGGATTTTACACACCCCATACCCCGTTCCTGCCTTCTCCCCATATCCCCTGACTCTGCTATTTATAAGAGCCCCATCTAGCTCTCTCTTGAAAGTATCCAGAGAACCTGCCTCCACCGCCTTCTGAGCCAGAGAATTCCACAGACTCACCACTCTCTGTGAGAAAAAGTGTTTCCTCGTCTCCGTTCTAAATGGCTTACTCCTCATTCTTAAACTGCGGCCCTTGGTTCTGGACTCCCCCAACATCAGGAACATGTTTCCTGCCTCTAGCATGTCCAAACCCTTAACAATCTTATATGTTTCAATGAGATTCCCTATCATCCCTCTAAACTCCAGAGTTTACAAGCCCAGCTGCTCCATTCTCTCGGCATATGACAGTCCCGCCATCCCGGGAATTATCCTTGTAAACCTACGTTGCACTCCCTCAATAGCAAGAATGTCCTTCCTCAAAATAGGGGACCAAAACTCCACACAATACTCCAGGTGTGGTCTCACTAGGGCTCTGTACAACTGCAGAAGGATGTCTTTGCTCCTATATTCGATTCCTCTTGTTATAAAGGCCAACTTTTAGCTTTCTTCACTGCCTGCTGTACCTGCATGCTTACATTCATAGACTGATGTACAAGGACCCCCAGATCCTGTTGTACTTCCCCTTTTCCCAACTTGATGCCATTTAGATAGTAATATGCCTTCCTGTTTTTGCTACAAAGCGGATAACCTCACATTTATCCGCATCAAAATTAATCTGCCATGCATCTGCCCACTCCCCCAACCTGTCCAAGTCCTGCATTCTCATAGCATCCTCCTCACAGTTCACTCTTCCACCCAGCTTTGTGTCATCTGCAAATTTGCTAATGTTACTTTGAATCCCTTCATCCAAATCATTGATGTATATTTTAATGATTAAATTTCATCTGATCAACTTCTCAACTGATGAACTAATTCAAGCTGTAATCATGGACAACTTTCCTCGATATTCACTACGTAGCCAATTTTCACATATTTGCAAACTTACTTATCACATGGATTTTACACATGCAAAATATCCGGTGGGCGGCGCGACTCACGTCGCAGCAGCCTCTGCAGCCCATCTGTCTTTTTGTTGTTTTTTGTCTCGTTTGAATGTAGTTTTTATTATTTTTTTGTGTATGTGTGTGTGTGTGGGGGGGTGGGGGGTGGTGGGAAACTTTTAAAATCTATCCCCTGCACGGAGAACCCGACCTTTTCTCTGTTGGGTCTCCGTTGTCGTTGGGGCCTAGCACCGTGGAGTGGCTCCAGCATGAACGACCTGGGGCTCCAGTTGCGGAGCCTGCAGACTTACCCACCATCGCGGAGCTGGCCAAGTTCGGAGCGGGAGGAGCGGTGGTGGCGCGCTACTGCGACCCGACCCCGGGGATTCGGAGGCTTACCGCAGGTCTGGTGGACATTGACACCGGGAGCCCGCGGGTCCCTGCTGGGAGACCGCTTTTCGGAGCTTCCGCAATGGCGACTTCACCCGCCCGAGTTGCGGGGTTGAAGAGTACCTGGAGCGGGGCCTTACATCGTCGCCCGGCGTGGCTTGGAATGGCTGCGGGACTTAGCTAGCGCCCTGCGGGGGCTCCAACAACAAGTCCCGGAGCGTGGCCTTGCATCACCCGGCGCAGCGTTAATGGCCGCGGGACAATTGCCATCGCCCGCCGGGGGCTTTGACTTTGACTCTGACATCGGGAGGGGGATGGGAAGTGCAGGGGAGAGATAAGTCTTTGCCTTCCATCACAGCGAGGAGGAGATGCGCTGTGATGGATGTTTGTGTAAATTGTGTTGTGTCTTGGTTCTTTCTTGTGTGTATGACTGCAGAAACAACATTTCGTTTGAGCCTCAATGGGGTTCAAATGACAACAAATAAATTGTATTGTTGTATTGTTATCACTTAACACTTCTGCATTCACATCCCTGTAAGTAGCCCGTAGATGGTCTTGACAGTGCATTCCATGGCTCTCATTGAGTTGTTGAGTAGCCTACATTCTTTTCATCGACCATTGTTCTTTAGTTCACAGTTTATTTTACTTTTGTTTTGGGATTGGTGTGTCACTGCCAAGGCCCACAGTTTCCCCAATTGTCCTTAAGAAGATTGTGGTGCACCAACTTCTTGAACTGTTGCAGTTCTACTGGTGAAGGTACTTCCACAGTGTTGTTGTAAGGGAAGTAACAAGATATAATCCCAGCGACGATGAAGGACTCATAATATATTCCCAACTTCCAATTGTGTGTGAATTGTAGCAGAACTCAGATGAAAGTACGGTCCTGCATGTGCTGAGCGGGAATATTGCAACATTAGCCAGCATGCAAAGACATACCTTGCATACCACACGTGTTCAGCAACAAGGGCTCCTTCACCAGTGTTAAAAGGGTAATTCAACTACTTAAGTGGTTATCGTGGTTTGATTTCTCTTGACTGCTGCCTCAATCCTACAAGGAATTTGTGTTTTCTGTAGTTGTTTCAATTTGCAAAAGACTGATGGGAGTGGTGTGGCAGGTGTAAAGGACTTCTGCTGACTTCTAGGCATTTCATAAATCAGTAGCTCCCATGGCTACATTGGTTAGGCTTCCCCCGGGAGTGCGGCACAAGGGATCTGCTCATTGTGCAGAACAAAGTGGGCTGCCTCAGAGGAAGGCGTGTGTACTTCCAACAGGAGGCTAAGCGTTGGCTCTGATGTTGGTCTGCACTTGAGAAGCCCAGCAAAGCTCAGCTGCATGGGTGCTAAGACTCGTGTTGCTCTTCAATATGCAGCACAAGCATACCATCTGGTGGTATGGCCCTCCCGCCAGCTACTTGGGGAGCAACTGAGGCGAGAAAGAAGAAGGAGGTTTCTTCAGTACAATAAAGATCATGCGTTGTTTAACGACTGGATCTTCCCATTTATAAATCATATTCAAGTGACGTGAAACAAAGTAGCAGACTTCCAAGAATGTAATAGATAGTTCTAGAACTTCTGAAGTTGACGAGATGCAGAATGATAGTCAATTGAGTTGCAAGTGAATAAAGGGATATGGAATCAAAGAGCTGCTCATTGTGCAGAACAACGGAGGTAGAGGTCGGGGATGGGGCCCTGATACGTATTGAACAAGGATTGTTCGACGTACCCGACAAAGAGGCAGGCAGTATCGGGTATGTCGAACAATCCTTGTTCAATACGTACCAGGGCCCCATCCCCGGCCTCTACCTCCGTTACATCGACGACTGCTTTGGTGCCACCTCCTGCACCTGCACACAACTGACTGACTTCATCCACTTCACCACCAACTTCCATCCGGCACTCCAATACACCTGGACTATTTCCGACACTTCCTTACCATTCCTTGATCTCACTATCTCCATCGCAGGTGATAGACTTCTGACCGACATCCACTACAAACCCACTGACTCCCATGGCTATCTGGACTACACTTCTTCCCACCCTGCCTCCTGTAAGGACTCCATCCCCCACTCCCAATTCCTCCGCCTACGCCGCATCTACTCCCAGGATGAGGCGTTCCACACCAGGGCATCGGAAATGTCCTCGTTCTTCAGGGAATGGGGATTCCCCTCCTCCACCATAGATGAGGCTCGCACCAGGGTCTCTTCAATACCCCGCAACACTGCTCTCTCTCCCCATCCCCGCACTCGCATCAAGGGCAGAGTCCCCCTAGTCCTCACCTTTCACCCCACCAGCCGTCACATACAACAAATAATCCTCCATCAGTTTCGCCACCTCCAACGTGACCCCACCACTCGCCACATCTTCCCATCTCCCCCAAATATCTGCCTTCTGCAAAGACTGCTCCCTCCGCAACTCCCTTGTCAATTCTTCCCTTCCCTCCCGTACCACCCCCCTTCCCCGGGCACTTTCCGTTGCAACCGCAAGAAATGCAACACCTGTCCCTTTACCTCCCCCCTCGACTCCATTCAAGGACCCAAGCAGTCGTTCCAGGTGCGACAGAGGTTCACCTGTATCTCCTCCAATCTCATCTACTGCATCCGCTGCTCTAGATGTCAGCTGATCTACATCGGTGAGACTAAGCGGAGGTTGGGCGATCGTTTCGCCGAACACCTCCGCTCGGTCCGCAAGAACCTACTTGACCTCCCGGTGGCTCAGCACTTCAACTCCCCCTCCCATTCCCAATCTGACCTCTCTGTCCTGGGTCTCCTCCATTGCCAGAGTGAGCAACACCGGAAATTGGAGGAACAGCACCTTATATTCCGCTTGGGGAGTCTGCATCCTGCGGGCATGAACATTGAATTCTCCCAATTTTGTTAGCCCTTGCTGTCTCCTCCTGTTCCTTAGCCCTCGAGCTGTCTCCTCCCATCCCCCAGCCCTCGGGCTCCTCCTCCTCCTTTTTCCTTCCTTCTCCCCGCCACCCCCTATCAGTCTTATGAAGGGTTTCGGCCCGAAACCTTACCTATTTCCTTTGCTCCATAGATGCTGCTGCACCCGCTGAGTTTCTCCAGCATTTTTGAGTACCTTCGATTTTCCAGCATCTGCAGTTCCTTCTTGAACAACATGCTGCCTGACCTACTGAGTTATGGGCCTGTCCCACTTACGCGACTTTTTCGGCGACTGCCGGCACCCGTCATAGGTTGTTGCAGGTCGCCGAAAATTCTCAACATGTTGAAAATTCAGCGGTGACCAGAAAGACGCTACGACTCTTTGGGTGACTGAGGAACCTACTCACGACTATACAGGCGACATCTTGGCGACATGTCGCGGGGTGAAGCCTGTATGGTCGTGAGTAGTCGCCCAAAGAGTCGTACCTTGTTCTGGTCGCCTCTGGTTTTTCAACATGTTGACATTTTTCGGCTACTCTGACGGGTACCGGCAAGTTGCCAAAAAAATCATGTGAGTGAGACAGACCCATAACTTCAGCATTTTGTGTCTATCTTTCCAATCTAACTGAGCTGGTTGTTTTTACAAACTGCTGGACTCTACGATACATTTTCAGTTTGTTGTTATATCCACATCCTTCAGGCTACTGCCTGATTAATCTTTTCAAGAAATTTAGTCAAGGACTGGCAATGGAGTCTTTGACATTTATCGACTAACTACTGTACTGATAATTACTGATCTAAGGGTCCCATGGAATAAATGTTAGCACCAAGACCTTGTATTTCTTTGACACAAATATATTTAAAGCTTCCTAAAATGTGCTAAATGCATGGCTCATACACGCAGCGTGCACAGGCTCCACTGCGGCCTATTTCCAATGTACATCTCCCCAATTAACTAGAGTGTGCCTAACAAACAACTTGGTTGATGAACCTATACTAACGCTATCTATGCAGATGCAAACTCAAAAAAAATATATATATATAACGCACATACATACACATGCACACAAATGTAAGCATGCACACACTTGGAGAAGTTTTCCTTACAAGGGTCCCAGGAAAAAACACAATCCCATTTCAATGATATTGTACACGTTGATATTAGTTAATGAGAGCCCCACACAGCTCTATTCTGGCATCCTTAAGTTTACTCCATAAATATTTATGACCTTGGGTGCAATACAGAGAATTAGTTGAGCCCTGTCATACCAAAAAGGCATCTATTATATGCTCTGTTGTTCTAAATTACCTCATTGGACCTTGTGCTGCAGTAATACCTTTTCTCAACAGATGTTATTGACATAGAGGCTTGAATGAAATCTTAAATAATATTTTGCTTGTGCTTATTTGTGTGTGTGAGCGGGAAGATAAATAATTGAGGCTCTGCAGTGTGAAAAGAGACTGAACAATCCGTGTTCTGATCAGATACCCTTTCCTTTCGATTTAATCCAAATGGAAACTTACTGGCACTGCTGTGACCTGGGATATAGAAAGTACTAAGTGGGACCCGTTGGGTCCCAGCATCACACGGGAGGGCTGGTCACCCAACGCAATATTCCACCTCTCCTATTCCATATTCCTTGCCAGTGGGGGGGGGGGGGCTTTCTGTTGCGCTAGTATGGGTGTTGTGGGCCAAAGGTACTGGTTTCCAGAGGGCTAGTATAGACATTGTGGGCCGAATGGATTATTGGGCTGGCAGCTCAGTCACTGAGGCCAGGCAGTACAGTCACTCGGACCTGGCAGGCTGACAGCTGAGAAACTGCCAGAAATTTTGCCCAAAACAGGTGACAGACTGTGAGAGAGAAGGGGGAGAGGGTGGACTGAATGGGATTATTGGGCTGGCAGTTCAGTCACATACGGCAGGTGGGCTGGCAGTTCACTTACTCATGGCTCGTGGGCTGGCAGTGCAGTCACTCACGCCTGGTACGCTGGCAGTTCACTCACCCCCCACCCCAACTCTGCTCCTTGCCATTCCCCTCCCCTCCACGCATTCAGTGCATCTCCCCAAAACTTCCCCTCCATTCACTCTTAGTGGCTCTCCCACAGAGCAGCCAATTCTGCCTATTAGGTTCCCATTGTGATGAAGAACACACAGGCATCAAAAGTGCAAAAAGGATTTATTAAAGTTTAAAATGTGAATGACTCTTAAAATATAAGAACAATTTAAATGTTAAAGATGAGAATTATTAAGTTCTTTCTTGTTGTGTCTCGTGTTGTGCTCTGCTGCTCACTGCCTCTTGATGACTATTTCGTGTTGATAAAAAGGCAATTTTAATATAGAGAAATTCAGTGGTCAAATTTTAAGAAAGAAAATCTGAGAATTTATCTCAGAAGTCATCATTCAACGAAGCACGCTTTTAATGACAACATTCTTGGTTGATGTTCCATCCTTCAGGAAAACTTTGACATTTCCCTTCATCTTTCCTCGGCTAAGAGCCACATATAGTTGTCCATGCTGAAATACCGGTTTGTCGAGGTAGATCAACACCTTCTGCATTGTTTGTCCTTGTGCTTTATGGATCGTCATAGCAAAACTTGATTGAATGGGGAATTGGGTCCGCTGAAGGGGAATGTCTTCACCTTCTGTCAAAATGAGTTCTATCCTAGGAATGAGAACAATGTCATCTTTGAAGGCTCCCATGTTGATTCTTGCAACGATCAGATTATTGTGTAGCTCTTCCACAATCATCCTCGTTCCATTGCATAACTTTTGCGGCTCAAGTTTCTCATTAATATGATTGGAGATCCTTTTTTCAACTACAATTTGTGTGGTGGTAATCCAGAGAGCTCGAGTGAATCGAGGAATTCTGTTGGGAAGTGAGTATCATGAGTTCCGTCAGTGACAGCATTGAAAGAAAAGTATTCCTTAACGATTCCATGGAAGCGTCTGCTGCATGTAGAATTGATGCTTCTCATGGTATTGTGAGGAACCAAGATACAATTGTTGGAGAATAATTCTGCAGGATTGTCAAATGTGGGATAGATGAAATCAATACAATCATCCAGTGTTTCTGCTGATAGAAGCATGTCTTGTGGGATTTCAATTTCATCGTCTTCATTCTTTAAAATCTTGTCTTCTCCAACTTTCAACAACAATTGAGAATAGTCGCCTTCTCCCTCTGTCAATCGCATATTTGTGTGCAATTGAAACTTGGTGAAAAGTCTCCACAAGTAGGATTTCTTGATGCAGGCATTTTCAACATCAGCATCATTTCCCCTTTTCACCACAGCAAGTAGTTGTCGAAAATTGCCACCACAAACGATAAGAATGCCGCCAAAAGGCCTAGTGTTGCTGCGGACATCTTGAAGAGTTCTGTCCACTGCTTCAAAGCTTTCTCGCCTAATCGTTGGAAATTCATCCCAAACAATGACTTTCACTTGCCTCATGAAATGTGCCGTCTTAGAGTTCTTCTCGATGTTGCAGAATGTATCCTCGGCCTCTTGGATGGGTATCTTGAATCGAGAATGTGCAGTTCTTCCACCAGGCGTTAATGTAGCTGCTATCCCAGAGGATGCTACAGCAATAGCCACATCACCTTGACCTCTAACTTTTCCTGACATGATGTCGAAAAAGCAGCCTAAAGGCAATTTCAGTTGTTAATGAACACTGAAGAATTTGTACAAAACATTTTTTTGAGGCGGGGGCTGTCAGGGTGGGGTGGGGGGTGGCAAACGTCATGCAGCCAAAGGAGGGGGACAGCTTCAGGTGGGGGCTCTCGTGAGCTGATGAGAAAGGGGGGGGGGGGTGACCTCCAGCGGGGGATGTGGGCGGCTTCAGTAGAGGACGCATCCTATAGCGAGGGGGAGGGCAGCGTCTTGAGGTGGGGGGATGTCAGTGGAGGGGGGGGGGGGGGGTGGTGAGCGACTTACCCATGGCCTCTGGACCCACTCTTGGGATTTACTCATGGCCTTTGGACTGACTGACTCACGGCTTGCGGACTGACTGACACCCGACTTCTGGAGTCACGTCCGACTTTGGTAAACTGTAACATCTACATTGAGGAACAGCTTTGTCCTGACAGCCATTAGGCTATTAAACATAACAAATAAGCTCTGAACTACGAAATACTATATTATTTGTGTTATTTGTTACACACACACACACACATACAACACACACACACACACACACACACACACACACACACACACACACACACACACACACACACACACACACACACACACACACACACACACACACACACACACACACACACACACACACACACACACACAATACTAAAATGCCAAGTAACTTCAGAACGTGTTGAATACACAGTGTGTAAAACGTTTAAAGCCTCCTGTAGAGGCTGGTTGCTGAAGCAAAAACATGCTTTAAATAACATCCAACAAACACACTCACCATAGACAGAGAAGTCAGCTCTCTGGAATTATTCAACGGCGCCTGCACTCAGCATCATCTTGACATCACCCTCTCGCTTCTTGCGGAAATGACACACTCAGCGCCGGCATGCCGCTAACCGGAAGAGACGTCATCGGCGTCATCTTGCAACTAAGCGAAAATCACAGAATGATTGCCAATTTTGACATTAAACACAGTTCTGATCTAATAAAATGTTTACTCACTTTATCCATCCGAAAACTGTTGCAAGCAAGCCCTTTAAAAAGCCAGCCAATTGGGCAAAAACACTTAGCAAGCCAACAAAACACATTAGTTTGCTGAAAGTACTTTAAAAAGCAAGCCAATTGGGCAAAAACACTTAGCAAGCGAACAAAACACATTTGCTCAAAACCACACCCCGGGGACTCACCGTGGAGTAGACATGCATTCAAAGTTATTCGCAGCTCAGAGAGCCGTGACACTCTCGCATCCTCCAATTGGCAGAGACTGAGTGAGGCATGACACTTCCGGGTTTTATAGTCCCTCCCCCCTGCCGCCAGTGGGAGCAGCAGAGAGAATGGTGTATTTTTAAAAAACATTAATATCTCTCTGATTTTTCATCAATGGGCAAAATCCTCCAGTCCAGTCCGGCGGAGGGGGGCTCTGAGCGAGGTGGCCAAAAATGTCGGCCATAGGTGGCGGCGTTCTCTCGGAAATCACAGCACAGCGACTCAAATGTGGTCAAGATCTTATTTTTAGTAATATAGATAAAGAGCCCTGGAACAAATCATCAATTTATTGGATAACAGACCAAGTACATCTGACCTGATGTTTCACAATGCTAAAGATACGTGAATGAGCACAAACTTTGCATGATAAAATGCAATTGTTGAGAAATAAATTTCCATTTTATTTTTACTCAATTGATTAGTAACAAATGTACGAGCGAGAAAGATGATTTGAAACTCTATATATGTTCTTTGCAAATAAATTTTATTGCAGTCAATGCATTTAGAAAACACCTCTCAATTGATTGAATTCAAATTGAATTTATGCACAGAAATGGTGAGGTACAGGTGCAATGACAATGTTTTAAATTATTTTTTTCCGGCAGAAAAGATAAAACATCAGCTTCATTGAAACTGGTTTAATGTGTTAATTGTGGAGAAAATACTACATGGTTCACGGTTTTTACTGTGCAAGTGAGGCGCAATTGACAAAACATGTCCTTAAGTGGATAATAGTTATGTTAAAACGACAGCAAAATGGTCAATGCATAGTTTTCTATTTGTTATAAAGTAATATTTTCTTAATGCTTTATTTTGTTTTCTTTTATAAAGGAAGATTTTGGCTGATATTTTGGTACCAGTTAGGCAAAAATCAAGTGATTTCCTCAGAGACCAGAGTAGACTGAACAGCAGTACAATTCTTACGTAAATGAGACTTCATCTCTTCGGTGTAATTGCATGTATGAACACATGATTATATTGCAAAAGGGCTTATTGGCATCTCCAAATAAAGTGACTGTTATTAAGAGTGGGACGGTGCCTCTTTATTTCAGAGTTCCAAATATTTAGGCAGGCTATTAACATATAAGCCTGAAGCAGAGACATTTCCTGTCAGTTGAGTGGCAAAGGCACTGATGTTGGAGAGAAATTCATGGCTCTCTCACTAATCCTCACAGCGGATGGAAATATTGTGGAGCTGGGAGAGGGAACGGAGTGGGAAAATATTGTAAATACTGCAATAATAAATGGCTAATTGCTTTGTGAGAATGTTTTCCCTTGATCAATTCATTTGTTGCCATGGAGAGAGTAAATTCCCATGACATCAAGAATCAACCAAATAATAAGATAATCCCATCGGACCATTAGTGCACCTGGACCAGCACTGGAAGCTTTGAGATGTACCAAGGGGGGTGGGGGTGGGCATGGTGTGAGGGAGGGTGGGATGGGCAAAGGTGATGTTAAACTTCCCACCGAATAGTATACAGCTGATTTTTGTTCATAATAGGAGCTCTACTGAGTGTGGGGATACAACAAAAATAATGTAATGGAAAGGCAGAAGTTTTTTTAAGATATGAATATACTTTCACTAGTAAATGCAATATGTGTAATAAGCGAGGTTAAATATTCAGCAGACCATTTCAAATCAATTTTTCAGAAACTACTATGAAGTATATGTTTGTGTCAGCAAAAAAATCAATCATGATTATCCAGTAACTGTAATCAATATTATTGGGAAGCAGTTCACAAATTGGTTTAGAATAGAGGATGTCCAGTTTGCTCTTTCAAAGCCTTGAATTAAAATCTTTGCAGTGAAGTTTTCAATGTTGCACGAAAGATCTATAAAAGGTATATGCATAACTTGCATGATAATTAATGAGTAACTAAGAGACTAGTGTTGACAAAATGTCTATTGATTACTAAAGGCGACAGAAAGGATACTATGCAAATTTGGAGATACTGAGGTTGCAGATACTGGATTCTTGATCAAACGATAACTGCTGGAGGAACTCAACGGGTCAGGCAGCATCTGTGGTGGGAAATGGGTAAACAATTTTTCAGATTGGGATCCTTTTCCAGTCTTGAGGGTCCCAATACCAAAAACATAATCTGCCCAGTTCTTTCCATAGATGCTGCCTGATCTGCTGAGTTTCTCCAGCAGTTTATCTTTGACTGTGCAAATTTGTTAGGTTGGGACAATTCATCCCCAGTAATTGTCACAAATTGTAACGCCAATAAAAGGGTCAAGAGTCAAGAGTGTTTTCTATTTTCTATGTTTCTATGTTTCTATGTTTGATAGTCTTATAGACCGAAACAGAATAAAAAAAGATACAATAAATAAAAAAAAGCAATATTACTACAAAAAAAGGTCGAATCCCTAGTACAACCAAAACAGTTCATAGTTTGGTTGGTGTTTGTAGTGTTCAACAGCCAGATGGTTGTTGGGAAGAAGTTGTTCCTGAACCTGGAGGTCATGGTTTTCAGATTTCCATACCTTCTTTACGATGGCAGGAGTGAAATCGCACGTGAAAATGAGTCGCATCCTGGCCACTCCCGATTATCCCCTCTCCCATCAGGCAAAAGTGATCGAAGTGTGAAAATGCACACCACCAGATTAGGGGACAGATTCTTCCCAGCTGTTATCAGGCAACTGCATCATCCTACCACAACCAGAGAGCAATGCTTTGATGACCCTTGGACTATCCTTGATCGGACTTTACCTTGCACTAAACGTTATTCCTTTATCATGTACCCATACACTGTAAATTGATCGATTGTAATCATGTATTGTCTTTCTGCTGACTGATTAGCATGCAACAAAAGCTTTTCACTGTGACAATAAACTAAACTAAAATAAAGATTAAAAAAGAATGAGTGCGTGGCCAGGGTGGTGTGTATCATTGATGATCCTGGCTGCTGCCTACTTGAGGCAGCGCCTTCTATAGATCCCTTGTATAGCAGGGAGGTCAGTACCCGTGATGGGCAGTGCTCATCACTTTTTGTAATCTCCTTCTTTCCTGGGGGTTGGAGTGGCAGAACCAGTCTGTGATGCAACCAGTCAAAATGCTTTTCACCACACACTTGTAGATTTTCAAGAGAGTATTCGTTGTCACACCAAATTTCCTCACGGGTCGGCACAGGACATCTCCAGGGATATGTACACCCAGGAACTTGAAGTTGTTGATTCTCTCCACCACCAACCTGCCAATAAAGACAGGTTTGTGAATCCTCAGCCTCCCTCTTCTAAAGACAGCAATTAGCTCCTTGGTTTTCCTGACATTGAGAACAAGTTTGTTGTTATGGCACCGTTCAATCAGGCGATCAATCTCCCTCCTATACTTTGAGCTATCGTTACCCTTAATTCGTCCAATAATAGTGGTGTCAACAGTGAATTTAAAGATGGAGTTGGAACTATATCCGGCTACATAGGCAAAGAACGTGGAACAGTACAGCACAAGAACAAGCCCTTAGGCCTACAATATCTGTGCCAAACACAATGCCAAGAACATTTCTTATCAGCCTGCACATAATTCATGTTCCTCCACCCACAACTCCACTATTGTACAACTCCATTGTAAGCTTCACTCCTTGAGACACTTCAGTCAGGCTTTTCATTCGGCCCTTCGAGCCAGCACTGCCATTCACTGTGATCATGGCTGATCATCCACAATCAGTACCCCGTTCCTGCCTTCTCCCCATATCCCTCGACTCCACTATCTTTAAGTCCTGCAACGACCTATGACGGGTGCCAGCCGTCGCCAAAAATGTTGCGTAAGTGGGACAGGCTCATAACTCTCTCTTGAAAGCATCCAATGAATTGGCCTCCACTGCCTTCTGAGGCAGAAAATTCCACAGATCTCAAGTCTCTGGGTGAAAAAGTTTTTCCTCATCTCCGTTCTAAATGCCTTACCCCTTATTCTTAATGTGTGGCCCCTGGTTCTGGACTCCCCCGACATCAGGAACATGTTTTCTGCCTCTAGCGTGACCAATCCCTTAATAATCTTATATGTTTCAATAAAATCCTCTCTCATCCTAAATTCCAGTGTATACAAGCCCAGTCGTTCCATTCTTTCAGCATATGACAGTCCTGCCATTCCGGGAATTAACCTTGTGAACCTACGCTGCACTCCCTCAATAGCACGAATGTCCTTCCTCAAATGTTTAGACCAAAACTGCATACAATACTCCAGATGTGGTCTCACTAGGGCTCTGTACAACTGCAGAAGGACCTCTTTGCTCCTATACTCACCTCCTCTTGTTATGAAGGCCAACATGCCATCAGCTTTCTTCACTGCCTGCAAAGCATGAACCTTTCTGAATCCCTTACCAACTCATATAATTGAAGCATCTCACTGCTATAAACTGTCTATACTTGTGATGGCTGATCTCTATTACATCAGTGGGAATTGTTGCTACCTGTCTCACTTTTGACATATTATCTGCACTTCCACCTTCTACCTTCTGCCCAGATACTGCTGTAGGGCCTTCGTCTGCTGCCTCATCTTCCCATTCCAACACCATGACCAGCGGCCCCTGTAACCCGTCAGCTTCCGCCTCTTGCCAACTCTCTTCCCTTTCCATGCGCCGAGAATGCCATGTCCCGCTTCCCAAACTGATTGTGAGACTGTCGGTTGCTTTCCAAGGGGCGTGGGAGGTGAGCTGACAGACCGTTCACAGCTGCTAACTTTCCCTTTTTCCTTCTACCATCCTCCATCTTGAGAGTACAAACCTTGATGACTCTTGACACCCATTGCACAGGCTTTCTACCACATCCTACCACAGTTTTGTACACTGAGTGCTCTGGGGTCATGTCATGGCATTGGTGGGTGGTCTTTGTTGCTCAGTAATCTCCTGTGGTTTGTTGTGATGGGTCCTAATGTAAATAGCATGGCCGGCCATTGCACACTGAAACTATTTGATTTTCGAAGTGCCCTACATGTTGCTTCACATCAGCAGCGCGTGAAGGGAATGGAATCCTTGTCGGTCACGGTTGACACGTAGATCATTATTTGCAGTCAGTGGAGCTTTGATCGTGAAGATGCCAGTGATTCTTGTAAAGCCACGTGCTTGCATTAGTTTCTGCACTCTTTCAAGAGGAGTGAAACATAGCCCACACCCTGTTATAGAAGGTGTCAGTGACATTTATGCAATCAGACAGCAAACAATTAGGTGTTGCAGAAATCTTGAGCTCCTGAGGGCCTGAAACTTTAGCACTAATAACCATGTCCCCTTGACAATAGGGCACAAAAGAGCTGTGGCTAGATTAAGTGGCAGCTTTTAGAGACAATAACCTGACTGAAGTGTAATCGTGTCACCTGCTGTTCCTGGAGAAATTCAGCTGGGAGTATTACTCAGTGAGCATCTCCTGTGAACGTAGCTTCCTTTAGAGAACTCATCTCTCCCTCCTCCAGCCACACACCTGCCATTCTTCATGTCCTTCTTCCACTAATCACACCAATAAATTGCACTCAATCGCAACAGTATATGATGCGGGAGAAAGTCAGTGGCTGTGAACCGCGTGCAAATCCGCCTCTCGTGCCCTCAGTAAACGCCCTGAGATTCTGTGATTAGCGTAGCGAGAATCGTCAGTTCCTTGTGTCTTCTGTGTACACAGGTCGGCACAGACTTGATGGGTTGAAGATCTGTAATACTCTGTGCTTTCCTCCTCTATAATTCTGTCAACATACCAGATATAGGAAAAGTTTTTGGTAAATATCTACCAACTAACAATTTTATTTTCCTAAAGTTACATTTTGTAGAATTAATCAGTATTCTAGCAAGCTAGGGTTCTTATTGTGTAGAAAGGGCCTGCAGATGTTGGTTTATACCAAAGATAGAAACAAAATGCTGGGGTAACTCAGCGGGTCAGGCAGAAAGGGGATGGGTAACATCTCTGGAGAAAAGGGATGGGTGACATTTCAGGTCAGATGATTCCCGTCTGAAGAAGGATCTCGACCCGAAAAGGTCACCCATCCTTTTTCTCCAGAGATGCTGCCTGGCCCGTTGAGTTACTCCAACACTTTGTGTTCGTCCAGGGTTCTTATTGGCAGTTTTTCTGGTTGAGTTCACAAGAACCAGACTTAATTTATCTAACTATATAATAATTTGCTGCTTTAACTTTGACAGAGCAGTCTGTGATATCATTATAATTGATTTTATATTTAATATTTTTTATTATTTTATACAATTTTTTAACAAAACAGAACAAAACAAACAAAACAAAAAAAAAAAATGAAAAAGACACCAGGAAAAAAAAGGCAAGAAAAATAAATAAATAAATAAATAATAAAACAAAGCCGCCAGACATAACAGTATTGGTACAATCCACATGGTGCTACACAGTCATGCATTGCAAAAGCAGAAGTAAAGGTCACAGGACTACATCACTGCAGATAATATGAAATTATGAAATTATTGGACTTTGAGATGGTTGATAAATGGTCCCCAAACACTTAAAAAGTTGTTTGGTACCTTGGAGTTGTAGAAGCGTATCCTTTCCATCTGTATGATTATTATCATTTCATTGAGCCATTTTTCGAAGCAGGGGGGTGTAGATGATTTTATAAACAGCTGCATGTATACTTCCTGAAGCAATATTTAGCATTCACAAACATAGAAGAGTCCTAGTTTTTCATCACAGTAACATACAAATTATTAGTTCACACTACACTTCTAGCACTTCCTTTCTTTTACAAGGCACCCATATAATACTTTGGAGGAACACAGCAAACTGAGTTCATTTAAGAGAGTCGGTGTTATTTTGAGACATTAATATCCAGGTAAGTGGTTTGTGCTGTAGTTCCCACTACATAAAGGCACAATACGTTCTTACTCTCTGTAATTCTGTTATACATAAATCCAATCCATCAGTGCCAAACGTATGACTCTCAGCAAGCTTTACACTGCCACAAGACAAATCATTTCATTGGGAAAAATGCACATTCTCATGTAGAAGTAACTACTTTTTATTGGATTTAAGTCAATCCTATTTTTCCACACTGTTTTCAACTTGAAATGAAAAATTGTATTCAACATGTTTGTGCAACATATTCTGTTATATGGAATGTAGGTCAGCTTCCTGCACCGTGGTAGATAAGGAGCAATGTACAAGTGTTGTATGTACTTACAAGCAAATATCAGTCATAATGGACCTAGACAGATCTACTGCAGCTTTTTGGCTCAGAAAATGTTTCTTGCCATTAGCATTTAATAAAAGCTTTGCAATGCAGGCCTATCAGCACCGATTCACAGCAAGCTTGGCTTGTACAGGTTGTTATCTACGCGGTACAGAGGTGTTCTTGTATTGCACGTGGATTTACAGATTTCTTGAGCAGGAAATGGAGAGAGGAAGAAAGGGAAAATTATCTGGTGTTGAACCAACTGTACTGGCTGCATTACTTGTACTTCTGTTATGCAATTCTACACTTGCCCCGCAGGTGAGTTTTATGAAGGATATATTTTAGCTAAATGCTCATAAGATAACTGGCTCCACAAGCAAAGTATTTTAATGAAGTATCCAGGAAGTATTAACCAAACAAAGCTAAATAGGAGCACTTTGCTGTAAGTTAATACACATGGTTAATTCAGGAAGAATTATATTGAAAGAAAAATGATTATAGTTTTTTGGGCAAGGTTGTATAGTGGTTAGGCATTGGACTAACGCACTTAAGACCTGGACCATTGATACGGAGACAAGAGTTTGAATTCCCCTTCAGCAGCTGGGAAATTAAAATTCCAGTAATTATATCATTTTGGAATAAAAAGCTGGTCTCAGTAATAGTAACCATGAAACCACAGATTGTTTTAAAAGCCCATCTGGCTCACTAATGTCTTTCAGGGAAGTAAATCTGCCGTCCTTACACGCTCGGTCTGTATGTGACTCCAGTCAAATCAATGTGGTTCTCTGTTATCTGCCTCCTCCACACAGGAGATAGACACAATATGCTGGAGTAACTCAGCAGGACAGGCAGCACTTTGTGTCTATCTTCAGTGTAAACCAGCATTTGCAGTTCTTTCCTATACATTTCATCTCCACGCAGGGGACGGTTCAGGTGGGCAAACATTCCTGACCTTGCAGGGATGTCTAAATTCCATCAGTGGTTAAATATATCGTTGTTACGCTCAAAGACTGCGATTCATTTAAATACCCTTTACATACCAATGAAATGTTATGAAAACTCCAAAGAGCTAATGAATGGAAAGAACTGAATCCTTCCTCTGCTTTTCCAACTTTCCACTCATCAAACTGATCAAGACTTTGTCCATGAGGTAGTACAAGTGCGGTACTCCATTTTAATCAACTCCTGTTGCTGCTTCAATAGCATTTCATGACAGCTGACGTTCTGTCTAAAACTTCTATGGAAAATTCCCCCTAATTCAAGCATCATTCTGGTAATTCTCTGGTAAAACTGACAGAATAGTGAAAGGCTTGGATAGAGTGAATGTGGAGAGGATGTTTCGACTAGAGGGAGAGTCTAGGACTAGAGGTCATAGCCTCAGAATTTCAGGACGTTCTTTTAGGAAGGAGATGAGGAGGAACTTCTTTAGTCAGAGGGTTGTGAACCTATGGAATTCCTTGCCACATAAGTCAGTGGATATATTTAAGGCAGATATAGATAGATTCTTGATTAGTACGGATATCAGAGGTTATGGGGAGAATGCAGGGGAATGGGGTTAGGAGGGAGAGATGGATCAGCAATGATTGAATAGCAGAGTAGACTTATGATCTTATGATCTCCTCTGCACCATTCCCATGTCTCCATGTCCTTCCTGTAATGGGGTGACCTGAAATGCACACAATACTCCAAATGCAGCCTAACCAAAGTCCTATATAGAGGCATCATGACTTCCTGACTCTTATACTCAATGCCTCGACCTATGAAAGCAAGCATACCATAAGGCTTCTTTACCATGATATCGACTTGTGTTGCCACTTTCAGGGAGTTATGTTCTTGGACCCCAAGATCAAGCCACAGTTTAGTGGAATATGTTGAATGCAATGCTTCTTCTTTTACTTTTTAGATTACAATTTTAAAGAACTTAGCTAAAGATTGGAAATGTTACCTCCTTTAAGAAGTCGTACCACATTAAAATTATGGAGGGAAGTTTCCACTTGATTTTGCTACCTTCAAATACAAATTCCAATACAATGGCTGAAGTAGAAAGGAACTTGAATTTGACTTAATTCATTGATGCAAAATGATGAGGATTTTGAAGGCTTACAGTATTCCTTCCTCATCTCCTGAGCCATTGAGGATATGCATCTGGACATCACGGCCCAGGTTGTCACCCTGGATGGTGAGAGCAAAGTGTTCGAGATACTCGCGGGGGTCTTACACCCTTTCTCTTTGTCATTGTCCTTGATGATGCCGTGAGGCAGGCGCTCAAGGAACATGAGGACCTCGGCTTCACAATCACCCCAAGGCGTTCGAGAAGAATCGGGGCAGTCAATTTGTCAGACCTTGACTTCACTGATGATATCGTCCTGCTGTCAGACCAGATTAGGGAGACACAGGGGCTGCTCAGCAGGGTCGAGATGGAGTGCGGGAAAGTGGACCTCCACCTCAATGCCAAGAAGACGGAGTTCAACGTTGGTGACCATGAGCTTCTCAAGACCAGTGGCGATGCATCTCTCAAGAAAGTGGAGGACTTCAAGTACCTGGGAGAGAAAGTGGAGGACTTCAAGTGGAAAGCTGGGAGCCCCCAATAACATGGGGAAAATCTGGATGCAGAGCTCGGATTATTCCAGAACTGTAGAGACCATATTAAGGTCTGGAAAGCGCTCGCATGCCTACACCTGAAAGCCCTCAAGTTCAAAACATGGGGGGCCCAACTCTAAAATCTGGAAAAGTCTCGGATGTCCTAAGGATCTCAAACTGAGATTATTGCATGCAACTGTAGAAACCATATTATTGTACGGGTGTGAGGCATGGACTCTCACTCGAGCACTGTACCCCTAAACTTCAGTCTCTCGATGGTGCCTACACCTGAATGCTCAGAAAAGTTCAAAATGTCAGTTGGGGGGACCACATCACCAACGCCCAACTCTATGGGGAGATTCCACCCAGACCGAGAAGATCAGGTGGAGAAGGATGAGGCTCGCTGGTCACTGCCACTGACACCGCCACCCAGAAATGCCAGCAAACAAGGTTGTGCTGTGGGAACCCACCCATGGAAGACATGACCCGGGCCGGCCAATCAAGACGATGCTGAAGACGTTGATGGAAGACGCATGTGTGGAGACAAAATAGGAGCTTGCCAGCTGCATGGAGGACAGAGATGTGTGGTGCGCCCGTCACCATGTCCGCGGAAACCAGCACCACTGCGTCGCTAATGATGATGATGATAAAATTGTTTGGCAAAGCTCTTCAAATTACATTGACATACTTGTGCAATTACGTATTTGCATGTTGTAAAAGACTCTTGCGAAATAATCAATTTTTAAGAAACTGAATGGCTCATTTCATATCAATGAACCCAATGAATTGATTCACTGTAATTTTATGAAGTCATTTTGAGAAATGTTAAATAATCTAATTCCCAGTCCAGTCTTCCTTGCTGCGCAAGTATGAATTTCATTGTTCTAATTCATACCTGGTGCATATGTTAAATAAACGCTCTTAACTCTTGGCTGAAAATGCTTACTTTGTTTGTTTTCAGCCATGATAGCAACTCTGAAAGCCGCAACCATATTTCAATGCATCAAGGGGGGAGGGAAATTACTGAAGTGATTCCATTCTATAATGCAATGGCTCATGGGAAATTTAACAAATGATGGAAATAGAAACTAAAGCACTGTAATTATTATTTACATTTTGTATAGTTTCACAATGGGAAGACAAAGCATAAACTCTGCGTGTGTAGGAAGGAACAGCAGATGCTGGTTTACACCTTAGACACAAAATACCGGAATAACTCAGCGGGACATGCAGCATCTCTGGATAGGAATGGGTGACGTTTGGGGTCAAGACCCTTCTTCAGACCGGTGGCTCTGTTTGCTTTCCTCCCCCTCTGGTCCTTTATAGTTCTCAAGTAAATTCAATGATAATCACATTTGACCCACTGCTAAATCAGTTGGGGGCATTTTTTTAAGTTGCCCTGAGTGCTTCCTGATATGGCCATTGAGTTTATCTCTATGCTGAAATAAACCTACTGTTCTCTCTAGCTTATTTGTACTAGAGAGAGCTCGTACTCAACATTGTCACAAAACGTTGAAGTCTTTTCAAGCCAAGGCTTTAGAACTTGTACGAGTGTAGTGTCTGGAGTATCAGAACTAATTTTAACAGAGGTGCTTTGAAGCTAGACACAATGTTAACCAGCATCTGCAGTTCCTTCCTACATACTTTCAAGCTAACTCATTGTCGTTAAAAAAACCCCAGCTGGTTCATTGAAATCCTTCACAGGAAGAAATCTGCCGACCTCACAAAATGCTACCTACATATGGTTCTGGACTCAGGGGAATCTGGTTGACTCTTGACTCCCTCTGAAGTGGTCTATCATGCCACTCAATGTGGTGGCAATTAGAGATGGGAAATAAATGCTGTCCAAGATGTCGACACCCATATCCTGGGAATGAATAGGAAGAAACAAACTGTACAGATACATTTTGTCTTGTTGTTGATGGTGCAAGTTGCATGTTGTAATGTATATAATGTAAATAGTGTTACCTGCCTCCAAGTAAAAGGGGGAGCAGTGTAATGTATATAATGTAATTAGCATATGTTATGTCTTGTGCGAGGGGGCGCATGCGCTGGAGGAGACTCATGGTGGCGTCCAGCAGTAAAGAAGCTTGTTAGTTTACTCCTGTATCTGAGAGTTCTTTTGAGTCAGTTCCAAGTACCCAAAATACACTACAATTGGCGACAAGGATGGGATAGAGTTTGTGAACTCACCCACAGGACTGTTTTGCAACACACAGGATTGTTTAACAGTTTAAACTGTAGATACGGAGTTGTGTCGCAGTTGTTTGTGAGCTGGACAAGAGAGGCCTGCAGATCCCTCTATGCCGGGGACTGCATTTAAAACATCAGCTGTACAAGTCGGCGAGTTTTGTCAGGCTATCTCTATGTTGTGTCTACGTGGCAAGATGTCGTCCTTCGGATTGTTACTCATTTTAGACTGAGTTGTTTTCTTTTTGTCAAATTCCTCAAGCTGAATAGTCTTTGTATAAGTTTTAGGTGAATTGTTACACCAAAACACACAACAACAGCACGAAGAGGATAAAAGAACAGAAAAGGAAAGAAGAAGGACTGTCAGAAAAAAAAAGGTTGTGTTTGGAAACAAAGTGGAACGGCACCAAGCCAAAAGATTTGGCGCCAAATGGTTTTGAATTGGCGCCAAAGAAAAGCAAGGTCAGAACAGGAAGCAAGGAAAACAAGTGGGGCAGTAAGTAAGTGTCACGGAAGAAAGCAGCCGAAAGCTGGAAGCCTAACCAGCAGGACAGCGATGGTGTCAACTTACCTGGAACATTTTCCAGGGCTGTGTAGCCAAGGCAAAGGGGCAGAAGAGACCCAGTAGCCGCCACCGACTTTGGACGTTTTCCAGGGCTGTGTAGCCCACAGCCAGGCCCAGGAGCCGCTAACGACGTCGAGTGAGGGCCTAGTAACGGGTAGGTCACGAACAGGTCTGATGAAGCCACCGACAAAACGGAGTCAGCCCGGCTGGGAGAAGAGTCAACCCGGTCGAGGGAGAAAGCCGGCCGCGTGAGAAGCGGACCAGCAGCGAGAAAAAAAAGTCCGGCCACGCGTGAGAAGCGGACCGGCAGAGTAAATGAAAACTGGCTGCGAGAGAAGCGGATCGGTCGTGAAAGAAAGCCCGGTCGGGAGTAGACTCAGCCCGACCGTGAGCAGAAAAGAGGGTCCGGCCGCGCAAGAGAAGCGGACTGGCCGAGGGGGAAAGCCCGGACGTGAGAGGAAGTCCAGCCCCGAGCAAAGAGTGGGTCCGCACGAGAGAAGCAGGACAGCACTCAAGCACTTCAGCCCGGTCGGGGGTAGAGTCGGCCCGGTCGTGAGGGCTGTGGAGACAGCGGGCAGGCAAGTCAGCAGAGCAGCAGTAGTCGACTTGGCAGCGAGCCAGCGGCAGCAAAAGTAACGGTGAAACCCGGAGGAGCCAGCAAAAGCAGCAAAAGTGGAGGTCTGGCGAGGCCAGCAGCAAAAGTACTGGTGGGGACAGCTCGAGAGGTCGAGAAGGCACTGGAGTCCATAGGCCGACAAGCTGGACCAGTGAAATTCGTCAAAGTAAAAGCAGGACTGTTCAATGTAATGCATTGTTCACTATTCCTTCACAGTAAAAGCGGGACTGTTTGGATGTAATGCATTGGTCACTGTTATTAATAGTAAATCTGTGTGCATAGCAGGAATATGGTTAAAATGTTCTAAATGTCTATTAACATGAAATGTTGGTTAATAGTATAAATCTATTATTATAAGAATTAGTAATAGTTAGTGGGCTGGATTAAGTCTAGTGCAGAATACACAGTGAGAGAAAATAAGATAGTGCACCTGAATAGCAACAGGTAGCATGGCTTTTCAAATTGTAGGAAACGTGCCCCAGTTAGATTCTGGGTGTAATTTTGAGAAATGGACCAAAGTCTTGGAGGCTTGTTTCATTTCCAATGATATCGCTGCAGAGGAGAAGAAGAGAGCATGGTTCATATTAGGCTTAGGAAGAGAGGGTTATCAAACCTTACGTATGTTACTGCTGCCAGCAACGCCCACAGATAAAAAGTATGAGGAGTGTAAGGAGGCTTTAATGGCTCATTTATCGCCAAAACCTCCAAGGATATCCAGAGCAAGGAGCCTGAACTAAAGAGGGCAGAGAGTCTCTCAAAGGACCAAGGTCATGTGCAAAAGGACAAAGGTCAAGTGCAAAGGGACACAAGTCAAGTGCAAAATGACACAGGTCAAGTGCTAAGGGACAAAGGGCAAATGCAAAGATGGCAGAAGTCAAAGGCAAAGAAAAATTGCCATCCAAAGGGCAACCCTAGCTATTCAAGTTGCATTCAGGGGTATGAATGTAGGTATGTTACAAAACCTACCTGAATCGTGGCTGAGCATCTGCCCTACCCCGTGTGCGCGATTTTGGCGCTGTTTAGAGGGGGCGGGTTTAAAACGTGATTTTTACTAGGCTGTTCCAATCGAAAATGTTCAGCCTAGTAAATCATTAACGGAAAATCGCTGAAAGACCCCGTCGCAAAAGGTATTATTAGTTTTTATGGCCTTGTATAATATTTATAGTAGTTTAAAAATCACTCTCTCAACTCGCAACCTCTCGCAGCCCCAGGGTTTTATAAAGCAAACAATTAAAGGTATGTACCTTATTTTTACATTTTACTTCGGAGTCATGTGAGTGACTACGTGAAGAACCCACCCAGTGCGCAGGCGCGGCATTACGCCAGCAGCGCAACAGCGGCGGCAGCTGGAGTCAGGCTCTCCAGCTGCAGGATAAAAACAAGACCTCAGGTAAGTGTGTTTTTGTTGTATCGGAGAAAGCAGTCGCTAGCATGGCTACGAGAAAGCGACTAGCAAAAAGGACTGCCTGCCCGACTCCCCCTGAGGAGGGTTCGATATCCGGGCGGCAGCCACTGGCGGCGGGACAGCTGTTCGAGCGCTCCCCAACACCTGAACCCGAGCCGCTCCCTGTGCCGCCGACTTCTACACCGCGCACAGGGAGGAAGTCCACCCGAAAAACGGACCGGCCGGTGGTCTCCGACTCGTCGGAGGAACGGGACGAGTCTCCCCCTGCGAAGCGGAGGGACAGCCGCCTGAGCTGCATGAGGCAGCTCCTCGAGCAGATGCTCGAGCAGGAGATGCGAGAGAAGCATCCCTATGGAGGACGGGCTGAGACCTCCTCAAAATTGTCACCACACCCCTCTGCTCCCTCTTTATTTGAGGTTAGCAAGGGAGGCCAGGGCTGGGCTGGCTTAACTCATGGGCAGGCGGACGACTGCACTAGTATGCCAGGGGAGCAGGAGCACGAAGAGCTGCTGGGTGTAGTTGACCGCTATGCGGCACCCCCGAGGGCTGGGAGAATGCTGGAACCAAGAATGGCAGCAAGCATCAACAGACTCTCGAACAAAGCCCTGCAGGAGAAGGTGATTCAAGAGGCACTTGAAACCTACACAGCACCTGAAAACTGCGATGCGCTGCGGGTCAAGACAGTTAATGGCCAAATTTGGAGCCAGCTCGGACAACATATCCGTAGCCAAGAACTGAAGATGCAGCGCATCTTGAAGCTCCATACAGCGGCCATCACCGCCTTTGCTCGGTCCGCTGAAAACACCGACCTCACCACCTCTCAACAGGACGTACTCGCACTCATGTGCAATACCCAGTATGAGATGAATAATCTGAGGCGGGAGAACATCAGGCCTGCCCTCAACCCCAAATATGCGGGGCTATGCAAAGCCCCTGCGCCAGAAAAAGAGGCACTGCTGTTTGGGGCTGACCTTGCAAAAAGGCTAAAAGAACTGGAAGAGGCAGCCAAACCTGTGGGCCTCATGAGGGCAGGCCCAGCACCGAGCAGGGCGAAAACACCCAGTTGGCAGCACCCCTCGGCATCCACCAGCAAATACCGACCACGGACTGGTGAAAGCCTGGCGACCGCTCCTCATTACCCCCACAGTTCTTTTTTAGAGAGGGGCCCAGAGCGGAGCCGTGGGAAGATGCGCCGCCCTGTGACAGCACCGTCAACAGCACCATCGACCCAAGCCTACAAAAGAAGACGCTCCCAAAAATAAGAATGAACTTGGAGGTAGGTGGGTCTGGTTCCTGTCAACATACGCTGAACAAGGGTGCTCTATTAACAGGAGGGCGATTACGCTTGTTCAAAAACGTTTGGGGTACTATCACTAACAACAAATACATACTCAACAGTATTAGTGGATACAAAATTGAATTTAAAACAGGCATAATACTGCCGGTTCAGCATATACCCCAAAGGGTATTCCTTCCCACTTAGAAAGAAAAGCGGGAAGGCCAGGCTGAACTAGAAAGGCTCATGTCAAAAGGAGTCATTGAAAGGACCAGACATGAGCCATTGGAATTTGTATCAAACATATTTACCAAAATCAAAAAAGATGGTGGATGTCGCATCATCATTGATCTAACATCACTAAATGAATCTGTTGAGTATCTACATTTCAAAATGGAGACATTTGTCACTGCCAGACAACTGATCTCAAAAGGATACTTCATGGCAAGCATAGATATCAAAGATGCTTACTATTTAGTACCCATTCATAAGGATCATTATAGATACCTAAAATTTATCTGGATGGGGCAACTATGGCAGTATAGAGCATTGCCCAATGGCCTAACGTCAGCCCCCAGATTATTTACCAAAAATCCTTAAAGTAGCCATGAAAATACTAAGAGAACAAAAATATATAGTCATGGCATATCTGGACGATATTCTCATATTGGGAAGAACCAAGGAATTAGCTGTGGCAGCAGTTTCAGCTACTAAACAGCTCCTTGAAACATTGGGGTTCTACACCCAGATAAATCAAAATTGAAGCCGTCAACTAACATGGACTATTTAGGCTTCACTATTGATTCAATCCATATGACTGTTACTCTGCCATGGGATAAAAAGGTTGCATTAGCACAAGCATGCAACAATTTAATGGTTAACAAACAACCAATGATCCGACAAGTTGCCAGAGTAATTGGAAGTATTGTAGCAGCATTTCCAGCTACACAATTCGGACCTTTGCACTATCAAAATCTGCAAGAGCAAACATACATGCACTACATCAATGTTGGGGTCATTATGACCGAAAAATGTGTTTACCCACTGAAGCTATATCAGAACTACAGTGGTGGTCAGAAAATGTTTGGCACAGTTTCAGTCCCATTGTCATCACTAATCCTAACTTAGTCATCAGAACAGATGCCAGTGCTTTAGGCTGGGGAGCTACTAACTCTATATCCAGCACAGGTGGCAGATGGACTAACTCAGAGTCATCGCTACTACACTCACTGGGCATAAACTATTTGGAAATGCTGGCCGCCTACTATGGGCTAAAAGCATATGCATCTAAGATGCAGCACGTGCATGTTAGGTTACAGATCGACAATACAACGGTGGTGGCTTACATCAACCACATGGGTGGCATAAAATCATTATCATGCGACAAATTGGCTAATGCAATCTGGCTATGGTGTGTCAAGAGACATATTTGGTTATCAGCTGCCTATCTACCAGGTAAGCTAAACACAGTGGCAGACACCAGGTCACGAAAATTCAATGATAACATCGAATGGATGTTAGATCCAAAAAATTTTGCGAAAATTATCAAGCAATATGGAACGCCAGATATAGATTTGTTTGCGTCTAGATTGAATCACCAGTTACCCATGTATGTGGCTTGGGAACCAGACCCAGAGGCAGCAGCGGTAGATGCCTCCACGGGGAATTTTTGGGGAAATTTCTTCTTCTATGCTTTCCCTCCCTTCTGCCTCATCAGTCGGGTACTCCGGAAAATTCAGACAGACTCTGCTTCTGGAATTTTGGTCGTACCCGACTGGCCTACCCAACCATGGTTCCCAGTCTTTCACGACATGGTGGTCGAGTCACCAATGGTCTTTCATAGCGACCCACAACTGCTGACTCACCCAGTATCCGGCATGAGTCATCCATGCCATCAAAATTTAAAACTCCTGGTTTGTAGGTTCTAACCAGGCCTTACCAGGGACTGGGGCTATCAGAACGAACAATCGCCACCATGTCGGCAGCCCTGCGGGACTCAACAAAGAAGCAGTACCTGACGTACGTCAAGAAATGGGAAAAATACTGCTTGGACGCAGGGACGTCGTATGACAAAGCCTCAATCACCGACGTGTTGGAGTTCCTGGCCCACTTATACCATGATCAGAAGATGAGCTACAGTGCCGTGAATGCAGCACGAAGTGCCCTGTCTGCTTACCTTAGACCAACAGGACACCAGAGCATAGGGTCCCACCCGCTAGTGATAAAGCTCCTCAAGGGGATTTATAACAACAAACCCCCTACACCCAGATATACCCATGTATGGGATATTAGTGTCGTATTATCACACCTCAGAGGATGGCCACCAGCGGGATCCCTCAGTCTGGAGCAATCTACTCTTAAGACACTTATGCTTATGGCGCTCGTATCTGCACAAAGGGTCCAGTCGTTACATAAGCTACGACTGGACAACATGGTAACTACCCCAGACTGCATCACATTTGTCATGCCGGGTCTAGTAAAACAAAGTAGGCCAGGTATGCCCAACTCACCATTAATCTTCCGGGCCTACCCTCCAGAACCTAGGCTATATGTTGTGACCCATCTCCACAACTATGTAGACACAACCCATAAACTTAGAGGGAGTGAGAAAGCCTTATGGGTCAGCCACAGGAAACCTTTTGGACGGGTAACCAGCCAAACCATATCTAGGTGGCTAAAACAGGTCCTGAAAGCTGCGGGAATTAATACTGACGTTTTTAAATCCCATTCCACCAGGGCAGCATCTACATCAGCGGCGGAACGGATGGATGTCCCAATAGACCACATCCTAAATACGGCAGGATGGTCAAGGGAGTCGACATTCCGCAAATTTTACGATAAACCGCTGATGAAAACAGATTTATTTGCAGAAAAGATTTACAAACTGCAAATTTATAATTTAAGCCCAGGGGAGCTATTTTGAATTTTGTTATTGTTAAATAAACATTTTTGTTTTAAAAAACAAACAGATTCGTTGGTCTTTAGATACCACTTCCTCCCTCAAAAACTTCGGCAGCGAGTGATACAGCTGTTACACGGTTTGAAATCACAGACCTTTGAAATCTTCACGTAGTCACTCACGTGACTCCGAAGTAAAATAGTAAGATTAAACGAGTACTTACCAGTACGAAGTTTGATCTGTATTTTATGAGGAGTTACGATGAGGGATTACGTGCCCTCCGCTCCCACCCTCAGTATATGGATCAAACTAGAAAACTGATGTCTCTTTAATCTTTACTATCTTTACTTCAAATATTGTGTCTACCTGTGATTCCACACCGCTGCTTGGAAGTATGCCGCGCCTGCGCACTGGGTGGGTTCTTCACGTAATCCCTCATCGTAACTCCTCATAAAATACAGATCAAACTTCGTACTGGTAAGTACTCGTTTAATCTTACTATTAAATGGGGCTTGTATATAACCCTGTATATAAAGTTTTCTATAGCGAGTAGTTCATTTTGGGCTCTTTATATCCCGCAGTATTTTTCTGGGCATTTGAGGGCACAAATCCACTGCAATGTGAACGTTCTAAACCAGCGCGTTCACAGGAACCCACTAGAAAGCCGATTTAAATTGACTTTAATTTACAGCAAGTGAACACTAAATTCCTTCCATTTGGCCTATAAATTGATGAAAATGAGATTTAAAAATCATGTTTTATTGTGAATTATTTGTGAATATTATTTGGACACTTGGGGTATTTAAAAATGTTAATCATTTATTAAGAAATGGATAGATGTTTAGATCTAGTCATTGAAGTTTGAAATTAGCTACAATTGGGTAACTAACTAATTATATGCTTTAATTTCAGGTCATCCAAGTAAGATTATTTTATATTTATTTCAGAATGCTTCAATCTATGATAACTGAAAATTTCATTCAGTTCTCTTAATTTTTAAGAAGGTTATGGGCTTTTGACTGTCCACGATCACAGCTTTTTTGTTATGTCCATAGAAAATCAATAGGGAACAAGATGCTAATTTCCGAGTATGAAAATGGCCATAACTTTTTTATTACTTGAGATATGAAAGTGAATTAGGTGTCAAATTAAACTTATTGTTATGCTTTATCTGATGGGATAAATTGCAGACTTGATTTTTTAAATCTCGAAATTTTGTAACATTGCTAATGAATGTACGGAGAGAAATCCGGAACAAACAGAAGGCAGCAACGGTAATACAAGCAGCATTTAGAATGCACAGAGTATACCGTCAATACAAGGCAATGAGATTGGCAGCTATAATAGTACAAACCCATTATAGGGCACACCTTCAAATGGAAAGTGATCGCAAAACTTACATGAAGGTACGCAGAAGCGTTGTACTGCTTCAGGCAACCTACCGTGGAATGCTTGCTCGAAGGCAACTGCGGGACATGCATAAATCTGTCAAGGTCATACAGACTTATTATCAGATGTATAAACAGCGTCAGTATTTTAAGAAACTATGCTGGTCTGCCATTGCTGTACAGCAACGATACAGAACATGCCAGATAAGAGATGTCCAAGTGAGACAGTATAAGAGTTTGAGAGAAGTCAAGTCAAGTCAAGTCAAGTTTATTTGTCACATACACATACGAGATGTGCAGTGAAATGAAAGGGCAAATGCAAGTGGCAAAGAAGCAGTGGTGTGTATTCAGGCCTTATACCGCGGGATCAAAGCCAGAGTATTGGTAGAGAAAACCAAGGCAGCACGCTGTATTAAGTCATTCATAAGAATGTGCATTACAAGAAAGCATTTCTTGATGCAAAAGGCGGCTGTAGTCACTCTGCAAGCTGCATACCATGGTGACCGATTAAGGGTACGGTACAGAGTTATGCGACAAGCAGTCATTTCGATCCAGAGATGGTACAAAGCATGTAAAATAGGGCATTCCCAGTTTGTGCAATATCAGTCAATGAGGGATGCAACTATTACTATTCAGGCTGCCTACAAGAATATGGTGGTTAGGCAGTGGGTTAAGCAAAAGAGGGCTACTGTAAAAGTGCAGTCAGTACTCCGTATGAGTTGGTATAGGAAAAACCTAAGGAGACAAATAGATGCACAACAGAAAAGGCTGAAATGATACAAAAGGCTTAAACGATATAGGAAAGACTTCCTCAAACCGATTTATACAGCAGTTGTAGTGCAGTATCACTACCGTGCTTATGTAGTAAGAGAAATATACAGAGCGCAAATCAAAGCCACTGCTGTATTGCAAGGACAGTATAGATCCTACTTCTTGATGAATAACCAGAAAGATGATTTAAGAAGACAAATAGACAAACAGCAAAAAAGGCTTAAACGTTGCAAAGAACGGTTAAATAAATGTGTGACGATGAACAAAAAGCTGTTAACAGAAAAGTCTAAAGAAGAGAGGCTTGTCGGTCGAGACAAAAGTATGCAGGACCGATTGCGATTAGGACACTTCAGTATAGTCCAGCATGGAGCTTCCTTCACTGAGCAATGGACAAATGTTTATGCATTGCAGAATGTCATTATACAACAAGAGCAGATAAATATGCAGCGCCAGGAAATTGAGCGACTGAAAAACAAAAACCTGCAGTCATGTGTCAGATCCAACCTACAAATAAAGAACAGAAACAAAGGAAATGTTAACTTTAGCAGAATATCAAGAACAGGAAGAAATCTGCAAATTACATTAGGATATTTAAAAAGGGAAGAGGCAGAGATACAGGTAGAACTAGAGTGATTAGAAAGATGAGTGGAATGAACCATTATAAGTGCTAAGTTTAGATACAGTTTACAGTTATGAGGATGTAATGTCAGATGACTGTAATAATATAATTTTGCAACGGTGTGTTAATCAATTATATTTAATGTAGTAGAAATGGTGTTATTCGCCTCCAAGCTAAAGGGGGAGCAGTGTAATGTATATAATGTAAATAGTGTTACCTGCCTCCAAGTAAAAGGGGGAGCAGTGTAGTGTATATAATGTAATTAGCATATGTTATGTCTTGTGCGAGGGAACGCATGCGCTGGAGGAGACTCAAGGTGGCGTCCAGCAATAAAGAAGCTTGTTAGTTTACTCCTGTATCTGAGAGTTCTTTTGAGTCAGTTCCAAGTACCCAAAATACACTACACATGTAAACTTAATTTATGTTTTTATCTACTTAAACGCATTGATCCATAGTCAGTATGTAGTATGTGTAAGAAGGAACTGCAGATGCTGGTTTAAACCAAAGATAGACACAAAAAGGTGGAGTAACTCGGCAGGACAGGCAGCATCTCTGGAGAGAAGGAATGGGTGACATTGACATGGGTCGAGACCTTTCTTCAGACTGGTTAGGGAAAAGGGAAACGAGAGATATAGACGGTGATGTGGAGATATAAAGAGCAGTGAGAGAGGATGTTGCAGAACTCTCGTCGGAGAGAGGAGAACTTCTTCAAAGTAGACATACCTTGAGGAGATTTTGCAGTGAAGCAGCCGAAATGTGTAAGAAGGAATTGCAGTAGCAAACTGACAATTATGATGATGATGATACTTTATTGTCATGTACCTAGGTACAGTGACATTCTTTGTTTTTGCATACAAATTACACAAAAGAATCATCATAAAGGTGCTGTTACAAAGTTACAAAAAGTAATCATACCTTCTTTGCCCCTCCCCCTCCCCCCACCCCCTTCTCCCGCCGGGTATTCCTTAGCTCTCGGCACCCCCAACCCCCCCCCCCCATGCCAGGTCCTCTATAGATGCTGTTTATGCCGTTGATCGACACAAAATACTGGAGGAACTGGAGTAAATGCTGAGTTACCCCAGCATTTTCTGTCTATATTCAATGTCTAGCTGGTCAGAGCTGATATTTTTGAGTCACTGCTAATAGTTCACAGCTGGTGAACTGACATGACCTTGCAGCATTAGTTAACACCAACCTTTCCACATTGACTTCATTGATAAATGTGTTCTGACCCAGGCTGTCACATTTAATCTGTGAATTTATGATGAGTTCCACACAATTCCTCTCAGAAATCCTTGTGGACCAGTGTTTGTCTTTTAAAGAGCAAAGGCAATAGAATCAGTAATAATTTAAAGGAGACACCAGAGACTTCAGATGCTGGAATCTTAAGCAAAACACAAACTGCTGAAGCAAATAAGCAGGTCAGGTAGCATCTGGGGAGGAAATGGACATGTGACATTTTGGGTCGGGACCCTTCTACAGACTTTGAAGATGTGTCCCATCCCAAAACGTCTGTCTATTTCCTTCCCAGATGTTGTCTGACCTGCTGAGGTAACTCTGGCACTTTGTGAGTAATAATTTTGCAGTAATAATTTAAACTTTGCTCCACTTAAGACATGAATCCTTAGCGGTCAATATGACATTATTTTCTAAGCAGGATACTTAGTCCACAAATATTTGACAATTAGATAATTCAATAATATAATTGCTTTGAAGCATAGATCCACAATCATGTCCCAGCACACGAAAGTACCAATAAATAACCAAGTTCTTTGTAATGCCACTAAAATTGCACCAAAAACGAATTACTTTTAAGCAGTTGTACAAAACAAAATTGCAGTGTACAGAAATCATTTGTATTCAGATCAGCCCACTGCAAAAAAAAAACCATACACATGAGAAGGAAAATTTGTTTTGTGTGACGCTATGGTTAAAACAGCCATGTAATTTCTTTAGTGACCAATTCGGAAACTACATGAAAGCATCAATTCAGAATCTATAAAAGATAGAATACATCTGCTATAATACAATCACCAAATGTTTTAAACGTTTGCAAAAAATTGTTTGATGACACAATACTTTATTTTCTCAAATCCAGGCTAACGGCCAAAGAAACCATGAATCTAAATATTATAAAATGTTTTTTAGGCACCGTTAATGCTTTAAAACATCACTGTGAGAGCAGCTACATTTAAGGAGAGATTTTGCGTATTACCATTCCGGTGCTTCAGATCATGGACTACACATGCCAGCTTTTCATTTAGCACTAATCCATGTTGTTATTTAGTCTGACTGTTTGTGGTGACAATGCGATAAACACATTTTAATCTCAATTGTGACTTACTAGTTGTTTTTAATGCCAAAGTATTTAACATAGCAATTATTCCAAAAGTTGAAGATTTCAAAAGGACTGTTGGCATTATGTGAAAATGTGGGGAAAAAAAAGTTCAACAACATTCAGTTCGTGCAATGTTATATAATGAACAATATACAAGCAGCAGACAATCCTATATCTTTTCTGAGTTTAATTTCCATTTGAAATTAACGGAAATTAAAATCAGATTAATGTTAAACAGACTGTCAACTCAACTCTCACCTGTTTTACACTATTGCACAGCTAGAATCTTCCCCTAAATCTATATAAAATGCTGTTCCTGACAGCAAGTGATCGTTATATTATGTAAATGTCAATAATGTGGGATTTAAAACTGTTAGCTCTCTGCAGCTCATAATCATTAAAAGATTGCTAGAAAAGTGTCTGTATGGGAAGAAGGAAATTACAGGTAAAGGAAACATCGACACTTCCAGGAGGAGATAGAGGAAACCAAAAAGGTGGGAAGGCCCCTGGGATTACAGGCACTCACCCTGTGGATACAGGTATATTCCATTATATGCATTGCCCCAAAACCAGCTAAGTGGGGCAGCACGATAGCGCAGCGGTAGAGTTGCTGCCTTACAGCACCTGAGATCAAGGTTTGATCCTGACCTTGGTCTGTACGGAGTTTGTACATTCTCCTCATGACAGTGTAGGTTTTCCCCGGGTCCTCCGCTTTCCTCCCACACTCCAAAGACGTACAGGTTTGAAGGTTAATTGGCTGTGGTAAAGATTGTAAATTGTCCCCAGTGTGTAGGATAGTGCTAGTGTATGGGGATCACTGGTCCACGCAGACTCGATGGGCAAAAGTGCCGGTTTCCATGCTATATCTCTACACTAAACTAAACTAAACTAAATTAAGAAGCGGCATGAAAAGTATGTAGGTGACAATACTTCATTGGCTGCTGGAATGATCTGCTTATTGGGTTAGTTAAGGAGGAATGGGAGAGGCTTCCATTGTGTATAATCATCTGGCAGGAAGTAGTTGTATATAATGACCTGTTTCTGTGCCATAAATTCAATGAAATCACTTCACTTCCTTCTATTCCTTAAGTAGATCATTGAGAATGAGAATGATTTGCTTCCATTCTGATTTTGTGGGTTCTGAGGTGACTGAAGACGCAATAGGCCATCACAGCTCTTGCATGTGAGTAGAACTTATAAAAGTACATATAATTATGAGAGGCAGAGATAAGGTAGACAGTCAGAACCTTTTTTCTCCAAGATGGAAATGTCCAAAACTAGAGAGCCAAAGCTTTATGGGCCTGTCCCACTTAGGCGATATTTAGGCGACTGTCATAGTTGTAGCAGATTGCCGAAAAAACGGAAACTCGACAAATGGGTCTGTCCCACAGGCGATTTTTGGTGTCAAACCCACGGTCGCCACTGTTGCCGAAAGATTTTCAACATGTTGAAAATCCAGCAGCAACCAGAAAGACGCTATGACTCTTTGGGCGACTGAGGAGACTACTCACGACCCTATAGGCAACACCCCAGCGACCACCTGTGACCGTATGGCGACCATGTGGCGACAGCCTAGTCGCCTGTAGTCGCCTAGAAAATCGCCTAATTGGGACAGGCTCATTAGGGTCAGACGAGGAATGGTTAAAGGAGATGAACTGCTATAGAGGGAGTACAGAGAAGGTTCACCAGACTGATTCCTGGGATGTCCGGACTTTCATATGAAGAAAGACTGGATAGACTTGGCTTGTACACGCTAGAATTTAGAAGATTGATGGGGGATCTTATAGAAACTTACAAAATTCTTAAGGGGTTGGACAGGGTAGATGCAGGAAGATTGTTCCCAATGTTGGGGAAGTCCAGAACAAGGGGTCACAGTTTAAGGATAAGGGGGAAATCTTTTAGGACCGAGGTGAGGAAAACTTTTTTCACACAGAGAGTGGTGAATCTCTGGAATTCTCTGCTATATTTAAGAGGGTGTTGGATGTGGCCCTTGTGGCAAAAGGGATCAGGGGGTATGGAGAGAAGGCAGGTACAGGATACTGAGTTGGATGATCAGCCATGATCATATTGAATGGCGGTGCAGGCTCGAAGGGCCGAATGGCCTACTCCTGCACCTATTTTCTATGTTTCTATGTTTCTAACTGAGCAAGATTTTGTAGGTGCCTGGAATGCTTTGCCTGGAGTGGGGGTGTAGGCAGATATTATAGTGTTATTTAAGAAGCTGGCCAGGTAAAGAAGGACAGTAAAAGCTTCTTTAGATATGTTAAGGGAAAAAGAGTAGCAAAGTCAAATGTGGAACCTTGAAGGCAGACACGGGTGAAATTATTATTGGCAACAAGGAAATGGCAGAAGAGTTGAATAGGTACTTCGGATCTGTCTTCACTAAGGAAGACACAAACAATCTCCCAGATGTACTGGAGGACAGATGATCTAAGGGGGTAGAGGAACTGAAAGAAATTTTCATTAGGCGAGAAATAGTATTGGGTAGGCTAATGGGACTGAAGGATGATAAATCCCCTGGACCTGATGGTCTGCATCCCAGGGTCCACAGGGAGGTGGCTCTACAAATAGTGGACGCATTGGTGATAATTTGACAATGTTCAATAGATTCAGGATCAGTTCCTGTGGATTGGAGGATAGCTAATGTTATCCCACTTTTCAAGAAAGGAGCGAGAGAGAAAACGGGGAATTACAGACCAGTTAACCTGACTTCGGTGGTGGGAAAGATGCTGGAGTCAATTATTAAAGAGGTAATAATAGTAAGATTAAACGAGAACTTACCAGTACGAAGTTTGATCGTTATTTTATGAGGAATATGTTGATGGAATACGTGAAGAACCCCGCCAGGACACATGCGTGTCATTCTTCAAAGCAGCGGTGTGAAATCACAGATAACTGTAATGACTAAACATAGTAAGATTAGAGAAGAAAATACCAGTTGTGTATATGATCAACGGTGGGAGCGGAGGGCACGTATTCCCTCAACGTACTCCTCATAAAATAATGATCGAACTGGTAAGTTCTCGTTTAATCTTACTATTTTACTTCGGAGTCACGTGTGTGACTACGTGAAGATTTCAAAGCTCTGTGATTTCATGCCGTGGAAACGAGTCCATGCATCACATCTGCCTTAATTGACTGTGGGAGGAATTGTGTTAACATGTTTTGACATGTTTTGACATGAATGCAACATTAAAATCCATGATAAATTGTTAACAACAAATTATAGCCCCTATTTATGGGGTGAAATTATATTACAGAACTTAAAATTGGCTCTGCAAAGTTCCAGTTTAACTACTGGTTTGTGGTAGAACAGTTGGAACATTTTCCCCTGATCCATCCTGCTGTCTCGAGGATTTGGTTCATTGGTACATCCAAATCCATAGCTGCCGATGTAGTTGCTGCCCTGGTGGAATAAGATTTGAATATGTTAGTATCCACCCCAGCTGTTGTTAAAACCTGTTTCAGCCATCTGAAAATAATTTGAACCGACACTTTTTTGTGGGTTTGTTTGTGGCTGATTAGTAGTGCCATCTCATAGCCTCAGATGTTTTTGGTGTTCTCCATATAGAACAATAATTGTCTTATTATACAGAGACAATATCTGTAGGGTAATCCCTAAATTCTATTTTGAGGCCTGATGATCCCGGTCTGTTCTGTTTGACTAATTCGTAATATGAAACTTTATATTCCTGTTGAAGAAGTCATATAGTCCAGCCTTAACTTATGTATGACTGTACCCTTAGTGCCGTGACCAAAGCCATCAGCATGACTGTTTTGTGCATCAGTCTTATGCAGGGACAGAGCTGTTGCTGGAGACCAATTCCTTAGCAACGTTAGGGCAATACTCATTTAGAGAGTACTTGGTTCTTGGGGGATAGATATTAAAAATTCCCCTCATAAGTTTGGTTACCAGGGGTGAGTCCCAACAGAATGATGCTCTGATCCTCGCCATAGATATGTTGATAGGGCACTTCTGGCGCAGTTAATGGCATTGTAACTGAGCCCCTCATCATAATGGAGGCCTGCCAGGAATTCGAGAACAGACGTTATGTTCATCAACTGTAGGTGATGTTGTTTCTGTGACAATATATCTCCCATTTCCTGATGTATACCAGATATAGTTTTTGGTAGACTGTCTGTGGCCCGCTGAGATAATGTTCAATGTTCGGTCCGCCAGTCCCAGTTGCAGTAGAGGTTTCTTTAGACTACAAATTGATAGGTTTGTTGTTTTTGACATGGATGGGTTCCCCTGTTACGGGATGAACCAATAATCTGGTTGTTTCAGGATGGTGATGCATGGTTAAACCCCATGTTGAGTATCACAGGGAACCATGGTTAAGTAGGCCAATTGGCACTACCAATTAACAGACGCTGAGTCTTGTTGTATTTTTCGTAATACCCGACTGACGATGCAGAAAAGGAGAGAATGTATAGATAAACAATTGCCCCCTCAATGCAGTGAAAAGCATCTGTCCCTGCTGTCTCAGGGTCTGGTTCCCAAGAAACACAGTTTGATAACTGGTGATTAAGTCTTATTTTATTGAATTTGCGTGACCTGATGTCTGTCACTGAATTTTGGGTTACCTGGTAGGTAAGTAGCTGATATTCCAATATTTCTATTTAATATTTCTATTATTATATTTCATCTAAATGGTGGCCGATTGGGAAAGGGGGAGATGCAGCGAGACCTGGGTGTCATGGTACACCAGTCATTGAAGGTAGGCATGCAGGTGCAGCAGGCAGTAAAGGAAGCGAATGGTATGTTGGCTTTCATAGCAAAAGGATTTGAGTATAGGAGCAGGGAGGTTCCACTGCAGTTGTACAGGGTCTTGGTGAAGCCACACCTAGAGTATTGCGTACAGTTTTGGTCTCCAAATCTGAGAAAGGACATTATTGCCATAGAGGGAGTGCAGAGAAGGTTCACCAGACTGATTCCTGGGATGTCAGGACTGTCTTATGAAGAAAGACTGGATAGACTTGGTTTATACTCTCTAGAATTTAGGAGATTGAGAGGGGATCTTATAGAAACTTACAAAATTCTTAAGGGGTTGGACAGGCTAGATGCAGGAAGATTGTTCCCGATGTTGGGGAAGTCCAGGAGAAGGGGTCACAGCTTAAGGATAAGGGGGAAATCCTTTAAAACTGAGATGTGAATCTCTGGAATTCTCTGCTATATTTAAGAGTGTGTTGGATGTGGCCCTTGTGGCAAAAGGGATCAGGGGGTATGGAGAGAAGGCAGGTACAGGATACTGAGTTGGATGATCAGCCATGATCATATTGAATGGCTGTGCAGGCTCGAAGGGCCGAATGGCCTACTCCTGCACCTAATTTCTATATTTCTATGTTTCTATGTTTCTCTGGATACACCATTACCAAATTGTATTAGTCAGATTGTCACTCTGTACTCTAACACGCTGGTGATTTATCCCAGAGCAGTATGACTTTAGGCCACAGAACGCACCCCACATTTCCAGGTAGTTTATGCCCAGTGTCTGTGATAATGATGCCTCCTGTGCCTTTCATCTACCTCCACAGATGGAGATGGAAATTGGTAGTACCCCAACCAAGCGCACTGGCATCAGTTTGTAGCACCACTAAAGGTTTGCTGATAACGATAGGGTTGGAACAATGCCGAATGTTATCCCTCCACCATTTTTATTCCATAAGCTTTGATTGGTGGCTTATTGGACTGTCGAAATGACCAGTATTAACTTTGAGTGTTTATATTTTGCCCTTTGTAGATTTTTGGTAATACAAAGGTCCAAATTGTGTGGCTGGAAAGGCAGACACTATATGCCAATTATACTTGCTACCAATCTGATAGACGGTTCACTGATGTCAGTGGGGTTGTTGCAGGCCTCAGTTACGACTGTAGCCTTGTCCTTTGGTAAAGTCACCGACATGTGAGCTGTCAATAGTGAACCCCAAATAATCCATTATGTTGGTAGGCGTTAGTTTAGATTTAACTGGATGGATGATAACCCCAGTTTTCACCCAATTGTATGGTGGCTGTTACAGCTAGTTAGGCCAACTCCAAAGTTATGCCCACAATTAGTGTGATCATATGATTATGTATTTGGTAGAGCTCTATACTGCCAGAGCTGCCCCATCCAGTTGAATTTTTTAAAATAACGTTTGTGATCAGTCCGTGTAGGCACTGAATAGTAAGCATCTTTTAGGTCGATGCTAGCCATGGAGTAACCTTTGGAAATCAGTCCTTTAGCAGTTACCAGTTCCCATTTTGTACTGAATATATAGTACAATGTATTCCAGCCAATCGTGTTGGGTTTACCCATTACCCCTTTTGCACAATTCAATGGTATATCCCTGGATACTGCTTAGGATATAAGTGTCTGTAGTTAATATACACCATATCCAAAAGAGTGTAATCTCCCACCAGTGTGTGTATTATCCACTCTTCCTATAATTTGTAAGGGACCAGACCCACCTACCTCCATTGTTACCAGTGGTAGTTTGCTTCTTCTGTGTGGTCTTCGTGGAGGTTGAGGCGCCGGTGTCTGGGTTTGTTATTTGGGTTGGGGGTTTGCGCATCTTCCAGAAAGGCCGGTCTGGGCTATGGTCTAAAAGACCGCTGTCCTGTATGCCCAGCCTTTGAGCTTTCACCAGCTTCTCTTGTTCTGCTGGTGGGTGCATAAGGGTGCTGTCTTTGGCTGTAGGAAATCCTTAATGTTGTCGCCTTTATGAGCCTCAGGGCTTTCCTAAGTCCTGCTCTGACATGTTTCCAGATGCTATTTCCACGACTGGAACATTCAGGGATGCGCAGTTTCCTGGTCCCAAGTATTTTTGCAGTGGTGCCCATCATGGTCTGGCTGTATGCATTTGGACACCATGACCAGTAGATTTTGCCTTCCTGCATCCCCTGCACACTTGTAGTTTTGTTCGTCAAAACCCCTTTTCAGGGTCAGCCCAGAATTGACCCCCCCCCCCCCCCCCCCCAGTACTCCCCTCTGACGAGGGAGATGCACTGTGCAGCCCTACAAGAGGTGCTGCTGTGGGTTTTGCTGTTGGAGTGACTTCAGTATAGGAGTAAAGAGGTTCTTCTGCAGTAGCTTGTTAGCGTCGCCGTCTACTGCATTCCGTTAGTCTTAAAGTGAACTCTCAAGTGAGAACTTGTGTTGCTTATTCCTAATAAACTCTATATAACCTGACATGGTGTGAGGCCATTATTATTACAAGGACTACAAATCAACAGAAAGGCACATTGAAGTTAACGTCCTTTTTACTTGATTTAACTCACAATCATACCGAACATGGACAGAATCTTTGACCCACCGTATCCTCTTTAAACATCAACTAACATATAACTACGAATTCAAATTTAAATGTATTGCTTATAAAAGTGGGCACTTTTAATGGGATAATTTTAAGCACATTTAATATTTATTTAGTCTTTATTTATTCTTTATTTATTTCCTTATTTTTAATTATATTTTTATTTTGAATTAATGCTCATGTATTTTGTAGAGCTGTACTGTATATGTTGAAGGCTATGAAGGCATGTTGCACTTGTCCTTGGCTGGGGGTAGGACCTCACTGGAGCCGTCAGGTACATTGGAGAGGCCCTGCCTGATACTTTGCTGCAGTGTGCCTCACCAATTAGTCAATGAGAATTAGAGGCACAAATGTGCTAGCAGATTGCGGAGCACTGGAAGACGAATAGGGTTGTCATTACAGGAGGTTTAACTTTCCTAATATAGACTCGAACTGCCATAGTGCCAAGGGCTTAGATGAGGTGGAATTTGTCAAATGTGTTCAAGAATGCTTTCTCCGGCTATATGTAGAGGGATGTGCAAGGGAGAGGGCAAAGCTTGACCTACTCTCATGAAATAGGGCAGGGCAAGTGATCGACGTGTCTGTGGGAAACAACCCACATTTCTATTGGTTTTAAAGTAGTTATGGAAAGAACAGGGATGATCCACAAATTGAAGTGATCATTCCCACTGGGGGAGGCAGTCCTTTGGCAGCAGAATCACCACTCCTCTACTCAGTCTGTTGGTGAGGTGAACCCGCAGCCAACAAGGAACCTGGGAATTAACCTGGGAACGCTGACCAATCTCATGAAATCCTCCAAGGATTTAATGTAAATATTATAGTTTGAAACTTCTCAGTGGTATCCTTATATATAATTTATTCATGGTCCAATTTCAGATATCATATCTCAAAACCTTTCACAATCCTACTTTGAGGTACGAGATGATAGCCAGTATATTAAACTAAGAAACAAAAATCTATACATAACTAAAAGTCTCATCTTGTATGTATGTATGTATGTATGTATGTATGTATGTATGTATGTATGTATGTATGTATGTATGTATGTATGGATGTATGTATGTATGGATGTATGTATGTTCCTGAAATACAGCCAAAACGGTACACATTAGCGCAACAATTTTAAGGGCGCCTTACTCACCATTCATCTGGGGTGTGCAGTAGCACGTTTTGTTTGATTTGGGGAAGGGTTGCCGGGCCTGCCGCCATTTTCGGATCGCCATTTGGACTGGCATCACAACGGGGATCTCTGGCGTCACAACGGGGACCCAACTGGTCCATGGGTCATCTGGTAAATATTAAAATTAGTTCCTACAGAGAGTTGTGTCTACACAATTTCTATTGTGTAGTTATTCACAGACATGTTCAGAATTGTAGTTTGGTTTAGTTTAGTTTAGTTTAGTTTAGGTTAGTTTAGAGATACTGCATGGAAACAGGCCCTTCGGTCCACTAAATCTACGCCAACCATTGATCATCCATTCACACTAGTTCTAATTTTTTCAATTTTTGCATCCACTCCCTACGTATTAGGGGCAATTTACGGAGGCCAATTAACCCACAAACCTGCACGTCTTTGGAGTGTAGGAGGAAACCAAATCAACTGGAGGTAACCTACCTGGTCACAGGGAGAGTGTGCAAACTCCACATGGACAACACCTAAGGTATCAATTTAACCAGTGTCTCTAGCACTGCGAGGCAGCATCTGTACCAGCTGCACCACTGTGTGTAAGATTCCAACTAAACATTGGAAGATTCTGGGAGCTGGATGATTCTAACTCAATATTGGGAACAGCTAGTCACATAGTGCAATCCTTGAAGTGGTGTGCATTTAATATAAAACGTACCACGTATGTTACAGGTAGGATTCCGACAGACTACAGTTATGTTCCTAATTATGGTAGGTAGGGAGTTCCGGAAGTTTGACCCAGTGTTGAAAGGCATATATCAACGCCTGGATAAATGGCTTTCATGGAAACTTTCCATCTTCGGTCTGTTCTTCCGGAGATGGAGGTTTGGGAGACAGTACACAAATACCTGGACAAGTTGCTACAGTATTCTTGTAGACTGTAAACACATTCTGCCTTTCTGCAGTCAGCAGAGAGGAGGAATCTTTAAAATTGAGTTCTGATCCAGCAGGCTGTTTTACCTGGTTGGTCTTGATCTGAGTAAAGTTAGCTACATTGATCCAAGCAAATAAAAACATGTCCATCGCTCCTGACCTGTGCTTTGTATAGTCAAGAGAGTCAAGAGACAAGAGTGTTTAATTACCATATGTACTGGTAGCCATAATCCATGGTAAAGTCAGGGCCGGATTTACGTATAAGCTAGACAAGCTCAAGCTTAGGGCCTCGAGATCTAGGGGGGCCTACTCACCTCGCTACCTCACCAGACCCGTCGAACCTCACTGCCCCACCGAAGAGGCCAATTCACTGGATGTGTTCAAGGGAGTTAAATATAGTTCTTAGCACTAATGGAATTGAGGCATATGGGAAAAAAGCAGCTTCTGCAGAGATGCTGCCTGACCCGCTGAGTTACTCCAGCACTTTGAGTCTTTTTTTTCCGTTGAATTACACTCTGCTGACTCATGGTTGACTATCAAACGGGAATATCTTTCTGCCCCCGATCCTCGCAATTGCTCCCAGTCCCAAATCTGGAATTTTCCATCCCACCTCCCCTCCCCCAAGTCCCCAATCCGTGGACTCCCCCATCACAGGTGTATAATCCCCTCTGCTCCATATCCCAGGGATTAGGCATGGACATGTTGGTCGAATGGGCGATTTGGGCTGAGGGGCCAATTTCCATGCTGCATGACTCTATGACTTGAGCGGTGCAGAGGTAAAGGTTAGTGGAAGAAAAACTAACGGATGCTATTACCAGCATTCACAAGGATAAGATCTGGACGGGATGAGATGGTGGATGGGATGTGGAGATTCCAGTGGCGCCATGGTAGAGTTGCTGCCTTAAAATGCTTCACAAGTCCGGGCTGTCGGGGGCCTTACAAGTGAAATAGCTTAGGGCCTCTCTTCATCTAAATCCAGCCCTGAGTAAAGTCAAAGACACAGTGCATAGTATATTTTAGGCTCCTGCACATTCTTTCTGATGGTAGGTGAAATGAGAGCATTGACAGGGTGGTGCGTGACTTTAATGATATTGGCTGCCTTTCTGACGTATGCCTCTTATAAATCCCTTTGATGGTGGGGAAGTCAATACCAGTGATGAATCAGATAGCATCTACCACTCTCTAAGCTCCTTTGTTCCCGTGTATTCGAGTTGACAAACCAAGCCGTGATGTTATGGACACAGCCACTTGCTACCGAATGGTAAACATAATAACATAATTTATATGTAGGATTTGGTTAGTCATTTCCTTCAGAGAGTCATACAGCGCAGAACTTGGCTTTTCAGCTCACCACGTCCATACTAACCTTCACGAACCAATCCATATTGTTCCATTTACCAGCACTTGGTCCATACCGTCTAATACCTTTGCCAATTCAAGTACTCTTTGCCAAGTACTCTTTGTTTTTAAATGTTCTGAGACTATCTGCTATCACCACCCTTTCAGGTAGAGTAGTCTCAAATATTCTGACACTATCTGCTATAACCACCTTTTCAGGCACCATCCTCTTGGTGAAAAAACATCCTCAGATCCCTTCCAACTCTTATACTCCTCTAGTGCAAGATGCCTCCATTATGGGGGAAAGTTTCCTACTGTCTGCCCTATCTATTCTGTACCAAACATGGAAACATGGAAAATAGGTGCCCTTCGTGCCAGCACTGCCATTCATTATGATCGTGGCTGATCATCTAAAAACCCTGTTCCCGCTTTTTCCCCATATCCTTTGATTCACTTAGCCCTAAGAGCTAGATCTAACTCTCTCTTGAAAACATTCAGTGAATTGGCCTCCACTGCCTTCTGTGGTAGTGAATTCCACAGATTCACAACTCCCTGGGTGAAAATGTTTTTCCTCATCTCAGTACTAAATGGCTGAGATCTCAGTGCTAAATGGCCTATCCCTTATTCTTAAACTGTGATACTGGTTCTGGACTCCCACAACATCGGGAACATTTTTCCTGCATCTACCCTGTCCAATCCTCTAAGAAATTTATATGTTTTTATGTATATGATACCCTCTCATCCTTCTAAATTCCAGTGAATACAAGCCCAGTCGACCCATTCTTTCATCATACAGTAGTCCCGCCATCCTGGGAATTAACCTGGTGAACCTACGCTGCACTCCTTCAAAAGCAATAATGTCCTTCCTCAAATTAGGAGACTAAAATTGCACACAATACTCCAGGTGCGGTGTACAACTGCTCCTAAACTCAAATCCTCTTGTAATGAAGGCCAAAATACCATTGGCTTTCTTCACTGCCTGCTGTACCTGCATGCTTACTTTCAGTGACTGATGTACAAGCACACCCTGGTCTCATTGCACCTCCCCTTCTTCTAATTTGACACCATTCAGATAATAATCTGCCTCCCTGTTCTTGCCACCAAAGTGGATAACCTCATATTTATCCATATTATACTGCAGCTGCCATGCATCTGCCCACTCACCCAAACTATCCAAGTCACCCTGTAGCCTCATGGTATCCTTCTCGCAGCTCACACTGCCACCCAGCTTTGTGTCATCCGCAAACTTAGAGATGTTACACTTAATTCCCTTGTCTAAATCGTTAATATATGTTGTAACCAACTGGGGTCCCAGCACCGAGCCTTGCGGCACCCCACCAGTCACTGCCTGTCATTCTGAAAAGGACCCGTTAATCCCTAATCTTTGCTTCCTGTCTGCCAACCAGTTCTTTATCCATGTCAATACCCTACCCCCAATACCATGTGCTCTAATTTTGCTCACTAATCTCTTGTGTGGGAACTTGTCAAAGGCTTTTTGAAAGTCCACATACACCACGTCCACTTCATCTCCCTTCATCCATTCTACTTGTTACATCCTCAAAAAATCCCCAAAGATTAGTCAAGTATGATTTCCCCTTCATAAACCCATGTTGACTTTGACTGATCTCGTAACTGCTTTCCAAATGCGCTGCTATAACATCTTTAATAATGGACTCCAGCATCTTCCCCACTACCGATGTAAGGCTAACTGGTCTATAATTCCCCGTTTTCTCTCTTGCTGATCGTGCACTACAGTTCATTTTCCTGCATGAGATTCTAACCCTTGTTCCCTTAAGATCTAGAAACACATGGAACTGCAGATGCTGGAATCTTGAGTCTGAAGATGGGATAGCAGAGAACTAGTGTACGGGTGACCGATGGCTATTGTGGACTGGGTGAGCCAAAGGATTTGTTTCTGCTAAATTGGTGACCCCGACATGTTTAGCCGTCGTTAGACAAGAGAATTATGCAGGAAGACAGCGTTCCCGCAAAATCAACCAGTACGCGGCAGGGTTCACGGGCCTTCAAATTGCTATCATTTTTGCCTGACCAACCTCAGGTGTGGTTCGCACACGTTGAGGCACAGTTTAACCTCCATCGCATCGTAGCGGACGACACAATGTATTTCCATGTGGTGGGGGCTTTGCCGCAGGACTGTGCCTCGAGGTTGTTGCCCTACATCAGTGACCCGCCGTCCATCGGTAAATACCAAGGGTTGAAGGCCCTGCTGCTCCACGCTTACGATGTCAGCCACAGAGACAGGGCAGCGAGGCTGCTGCACATGGACAGTGTCAGCGACCGGCGGCCATCCACCATCATGGCAAAGATGTTAGCCCTGATGGACGGGTACTGCCCATGCCTACTTTTCGAACAGGCGTTCCTGGAGCAGATGCCTGATGAAGTCCAACTGATGCTCGCCGGAGCTGATTTCAGCGACCCTCAACAACTCGCGGAGAGAGCTGCCAAACTGTGGGCACACAGGTGGCGGGACGTTTTTGCTTTTGCCCGCCCCCTGGTCACGGCGCGGGTGCAGCCGAACCAACATCAGGAGGAGGAAGAAGCCCAGCCCAGTGCCGAAGAAGCATCGCCACTTCCTGTGGTCTACAGTCAACGCCGTGGTGTTACTACCACCAATGCTACGGACCCGAAGCCTGAAGATGTCGGAGCCCCTGCTCATACCAGGGAAATGCGTCGGCCGATCGTCCATAGAGGTGAACGCGATCTGCCCAAACGAACGCCTCTACGTCCACTATCACCATTCCGGCCACCGTTTCCTGGTGGACACGGTGCCGTGCCAGCATCCTGCCTCCGAGCGCCCGAGATATTTGTACCGGTAAGGTAGGACCCGTCCTCTCGGCTGTTAACGGGAGCGACATTCGCACTTACGGTACGCGGACCCTGGACTTAAATTTCAACTCCCGCCCGTACAGGTGGAAGTTTATCGTTGCTGACATCACCCAACCGATCCTGGGGGCCGACTTTTTGTTGTGTGTATGTGTGTGAATGTGTGTGGGAGTGTGTGGGTGAGTGAGTGAGTGAGTGAGTGAGTGAGTGAGTGAGTGAGTGAGTGAGTGAGTGAGTGAGTGAGTGAGTGAGTGAGTGTGTGGTCTCAGTGACTGAGCTGCCAGCCCAAGAATCCATTTGGTCCACAATGTCCATACTAACCCTCTGGAAACCAGTCCCTTCAGCCCACAACACCATGCTAGCCCTCCAGAAAATCTCCCCCCCCCACTCCCACTTGCCAGCAATATTGGAATTGGTGGAGAGGTGGAATATTACGTTGGGGCACCAGCCCTCCCATGTGAAGCTGGGACCCAACGGGTCCCACTTAGTCTAGTAATCATAAAAAACTGAAAATCCAAAGATATTGGTTTTACATGTGGCCGCGGTTGATATTGCAATAATTATTTTAGCACGTAATGGATAAATATACACCCATAGTAAATATTTCAGGTCAAATTTCCAGGGATATGGACTATATATGGAAACATCATATGTTTCCTTAAAAACTATTACTTTTAACTATTTATGTTTAATCATGTGACTATCATAATTCAGTTTTTACATTGTGACTTATTAAATACAGTGCATCAAAAAGACATGATAATTGAAGAAAACCCACAAAAGGTTTCTTAAAAATCTTTTCGAAGGGATTAAGTTCCCTCGTTTTAATAATGATGCAATAATTGCAGTGAACTATGCACTAATTGAATATTATGCCAGCAATATTAGGTTAACTGATGAACCGTCAACTACATTAATACAGGAATGAAAAATACAATTTCAAAATTTGGATTTCATTTTCTCTGCTCCATATATTTTATTCCCTTCAAGGGACTGAACATCATTTTCCATGAAAGGCTCCACAAGATTCAGTGATGCATTCCTTCTGCTGGAAGGAAAGTGTAGTCACAATGGGTGTGGTAAGGGATTACACTGATAATTCTATTAGAATAAAACAAATTAATGAAATCATACCTGAAGAGTTTGCTTTATCTCTGTTTCCTTTCAGTTTGTGCCTTTATTTAAGAAGAGCCGTAACGGAAGGTCAATGGTCCAAGGTGTAACTTTGCTCAATTCATCCAAAGGAAGGTACTATGTGGAATGTGCTGAAAGCAGGTGTAATTGCGTTTAAAAGACATTTGGATAAGTGAGTGGGCACTTATAGGCAGGTAAATGAAATCAGTCCAGGAGGGCAGCTTGGTTGGCCTGGATGAGTTGGGCTAAGGGCTTTTTTCTGTGATCTACAACTCTATTTTAAGGTGTATAATAATTGTAAAATAGATTTTAATATTCTACAATTCTGCTTTGTTTATATTTGGAGACCCACACGATGCCATGGACAACACATCAGGAATGAGAAATATAACTCTCGATGTTTGCAGGCCCACCAGTGCTTTCATTCCTAATGTTCATTTCACTTATTATTTATTTATTAAATCGATGAAAACATTAGCGACACAGTGGTGCTGGTTTCCTCGGGCACGGTGACAGACGCACAACACATCTCCGTCCTCCATGCAGCTGGCAAGCTACTCTTTTGTCTCTACACATGGGTCTTCCATCAATGTCTTCAGCATCGTCTTGGTTGGCCGTCCCGGGTCACGTCTTCCATGGGTGCATTCCCACCTTGTTTGCTGGCATTTCTGGGTGGCAGTGACAGTGACCAGCGAGCCTCATCCTTCTCCACCTGATCTTCTCGGTCTGGGTGGAATCTCTGCATAGAGCTGGACTTTGGTGATGTGGTCCCCCCAACTGACATTTTGAACTTTTCTGAGCTTTCGGGTGTAGGTACCATCGAGAGACATGGACGGTGCTCAAGTGAGAGTCCATGCCTCACACCCGTACAATAATATGGTCTCTACAGTTGCATGGAATAATCCCAGTTTGAGATCCTTAGACATCCGAGACTTCCAGATTTTCCCCATGTTATTGAGGGCTTTCCATGCGAGCGCTTTCCGGACCTTGATGTCATTCTCCGAGCTCTGCATCCTCGCTCCCAGGTACTTGAAGTCCTCCACTTTCTTGAGAGATGCATCGCCACTGGTCTTGAGAGGCTCATGGTCACCAACGTTGAACGCCATCTACTCCGTCTTCTTGGCATTGAGGTGGAGGTCCACTTTCCCGCACTCCATCTCGACCCTGCCGAGCAGCCCCTGTGTCTCCCTAATCTGGTCTGACAGCAGGACGATATCATCAGTGAAGTCAAGGTCTGACAAGTTGACTGCTCCGATTCTTCTCGAACGCCTTGGGGTGATTGTGAAGCCGAGGTCCTCATGTTCCTTGAGCGCCTGCCTCACGGCATCATCAAGGGCAATGACAAAGAGAAAGGGTGTAAGACCCCCGCGAGGATCTCGAACACTTTGCTCTCGCCATCCAGGGTGACAACCTGGGCCGTGATGTCCAGGTGCATATCCTCAATGGCTCAGGAGATGAGGAAGGGATACTGTAAGCCTTCAAAATCCTCATCATTTTGCATCAATGAATTAAGTCAAATTCAAGTTCCTTTCTACTTCAGCCATTGTATTGGAATTTGTATTTGAAGCTAGCAAAATCAAGTGGAAACTTCCCTCCATAATTTTAATGTGGTACGACTTCTTAAAGGAGGTAACATTTCCAGTCTTTAGCTGTTCTTTAAAATTGTAATCTAAAAAGTAAAAGAAGAAACATTGTATTCAACATATTCCACTAAACTGTGGCTTGATCTTGGGGTCCAAGAACATAACTCCCTGAAAGTGGCAACACAAGTCGATATCATGGTAAAGAAGCCTTATGGTATGCTTGCTTTCATAGGTCGAGGCATTGAGTATAAGAGTCAGGAAGTCATGATGCCTCTTTATAGGACTTTGGTTAGGCTGCATTTGGAGTATTGTGTGCATTTCTGGTCATCCCATTACAGGAAGGACATGGAGACATGGGAAGGGTGCAGAGGAGATCATAAGATCATAAGTCTACTCTGCCATTCAATCATTCAATTCAATTCAACCATCTCTCCCTCCTAACCCCATTCTCTTGCCTTCTCCCCATCTTCTTCTTCTTTCGTGTGGCGTGCACAGCCTAAAGTTGTACGACAACTTGTTCTATTTGATCTTCCGTTTGTGCACGTCGAGTTGATTTCATTACGACGTTCGAAACTGGGCGGACCACGTGAAGGTTGCAATCTTCCTACCCTTGTCCCCATAACCTCTGACAACTCAAATTCCTCATCATTTTGCATCGATGAATCGAGTCAAACGCCTTATTGAAGTCTATGAAGGTTAGGACAGCCGGCAGGTTGTTATTCTTCACCTCCTCAAGGATTGTTCGGAGGGCAAGGATCTGTGTGACCGTGTTCCTCCTCTCTCTGAAGCCGTTTAGATCGTAAAGTAGCTTTGGGTCGAAAGCAGTCCTAATCCGGTTGAGAATCAAGCGGTTGTTGACCTTTTCCAAGACACATGTCAGGCTGATGCCAAGATAGTTGTCAGTCTTGTTCAGGCTCCCAGATTTGGGGATGGGAATGATGTTGGATTGTGACCACCGTGTTGGCTTGTCATTCGTCATTAGTGCTGTGTTGCAAAACTTGAGCATGGTGACGTCGAGCTCACAGTTTTTCAACACCTCTGGAGGGATGTTATCAGGGCCTGGACTCTACCCTTGCTTCAGTGAGGTCTTCACTTTTTGCAGCTCCTCCATGGTGAAGGGGCCGTCGTGAATCTGTACCACCATGAGGACATTCTTGATCTCCTCATCTTCGTTAGTGACAGTTGGAGGTGACCCAAGCAGGCTACAACTGGAAACTGAAATCAGATTCATTGCTGGATGATGTTGGGTTGAACGTTTCCATTGGATCAGGAAGTGATGCTGCAAGATTGCTTCTCCCACTAGTTTTTCCACAGTTCCCACTGGTGTTGTGCTGTGTTGGAACAGATGAGTGGCCAGGAGTTCTGCCATAGACTTCCTAAATTACAGCCAGAGGTGCTCTAATGATTTGATTACGTAAGTTGACCATGTTCTAACCCCAGATACTCCACTGAGAGAGGACATGGACAAATCGCTGGTTTTAAGACATTTCTATAACATGAAATTCAACTACGATGTTGAACAAAATGACAACGCAGGAAGCCCCAAGGCACAGATGATTACTTTAAGACAGTTGTTGGGCTTGGGCAGCATCCTGAAAGCTGGAAGGTTTTGAGGTATGCATTGGGACTCCATTGAGAAACTGGTGGAGCATAGAAAACAGACACAAAATGCTGGAGTAACTCAACGGGACAGGCAGCATCTCCATAGGGAAGGAATGGGTGACGTTTTGGGTCGAGACCCTTCTTCAGATGAAGAAAACTGAAGAATAAATGGGAGCAATTACTGGGCTGGGTGCCCCACGGACTCTGTTGGCAATACGTATCCCTGTTTACAATAATTGGTTTCTCTGCCTGAATGCTGCCCTTTCCTGACTTGTATTAATGCAATTTTGGCAATACTGTAATCCACAAGGGCACCCTTTTCTTCCCATTTCACTGAATTTTAGTTTCCAGAACATTACTAATGTATACAATGATTTCAAAGTCAATTTGAATAGTTGAGAGGCAAAATATAGATGACATGCTAAAATTAACCATGAGGTAGTAATACAATTTAAAACTCTACATCCACAACTTCCTGCAAAAAGACCATTATGGAATGTGTCGAATTAATGGGCATGGTAGGAGAGGTGATGAGAGCAGAGTTTAATAGATTTTCATGTGATATTGAAAGGAGAGGAGAAAAAGGTTATATTAATATTTTAGGGACCAATTTCAGAGCTCACCAACAGTTCAAAGATCTTTCACCGTAAAAGAAAGCAGAAAATCAGGAATAGAGGATCAAAGAACAGAAGCTTAAATCTGAAGGAAATGGTAGAGAGTGTAACAGAACGAAGATGGGATGTGAACAAGTATGAGAATTTTCAGTTTAATATTACTTTGAGTTACAGGAAATGTTCGAAATATTCAGCAGGTCAGGCAGCATTCCACATGAATTGCAGTCAGATAGATTCTGCCCTTGCCAAAACAATTTTGGCTGTCTCTGATGGGACTCTGTTATTCCAAGTGCTCATTAATTCAGTATATTCTCCATAAATTTCCCTTCTACTAATGCTGGGCTCATAGATCTATACTTACCCAGCTTTGCTGTGCTGCTGTACTTGAAAAAGGGATCACATCCAATCAACAGGAACCCCACGTAAGCAAGAATTTTAAAATCCCATCTCACTACGTATACTTTGACTTGAACGTATCTATTCATTCTGATACTTATCTGAAGAATTCATTAAACCGTCAAACATGGCCTTCCATTTTGAGATCTATGTTTATTACTATTTGCCTCTTTTTTCAGTTTATTTTTATTTTTCCTATTACATTCCTTGTATTTTCTGTCCTCTGCTATTAAGCAAACTGGTGTATGGATCCCTGGATTTATTCAATATCTTATTAGATATAATAACAGCTAATCACATTAGCTGTCTTCCAGTCATCTGGCACTTCTATTTGTAATAACTGTCGTGAAATCTGTACAGCCATTTATTTTAATACGGATGGGCTTATGTTCTGTTCTTTTAATCTAGTCATGTAAATACTGAGATAAAATAACAATTCAATATTTCTACCAATTAGCCTGTACTTCGCTAAATGGCTCTGTACATGCCCTTTGTTATCAATGGATCTCCAGTATTCTTTACTATTTCTACATATTCAGCTATTTAATTTCATGATTCTTTTTGCTTCCTAATTGTTTGTTTCCTAGTTTCTTTGTATTCTTTCTTGTTCTGTTCCCCAATGCTACCTATGAACCTGTGGCGGCACCTGGTGACAATCCAAGGCCACAACGAACCATCGACTCTAGAGGGAGGCGTCTTGGTGTGGGAGGCGCTAGCCACAGGATCGGTACCTGATTTGGTATTTAAGGCCGGACAACACCCTTGTCCTTGGAGGAGTAGGGAGCTGTATTAGAGAGATTAAACATGTCTTGTGCACACAACTCGTGTCCGACTTTTGGCTGGACTCCTGCGAGTCCCCGCTACAAACGTATTGTAATCTTTTTCTTCTGACACCGTTTTGCCCCTCCCTCTTCACTCATCCATTGCTCATAATTTCCTGTGAAATATATTTCTCCTGGACTTTGATCAATTTTTTTCAAAAATATTTTCCACTGCTATTCCATTCTGTTGTCAAATGTTTTTACTTTACATATTGTGGCATCATTCTCATCGGTCTGTTTGCAAACTGTTACTTTGTTCGTTATCCTGTTCAGTTTAGACCTCTGAGATGTTCGCTAAATGGAGTGCAATAGTGAGAGTATACAGAACAGGGTTAGAGCAGAGATTTTGAAAAGAGATATGATATGTTTTAGAAGGAACTGCAGATACTGAAAAATCGAAGGTAGACAAAAATTCTGAAGAAACTCAGCGGGTGAGGCAGCATCTATGGAGCGAAAGAAATAGGCAACGTTTTGGGTCGAAACCTTGGGCAGAGTCAAAGTGCTGTATATGAATGCGCGAAGTATAAGGAATAAAGAGGACGAGCTTGAGGCTCAGCTAGAAACTGGGAAGTATGATGTTGTGGGAATTACTGAGACACTCCAATACGGCCAGGGCTGGGAACTGAATATTCAAGGGTATTCCTCCTATTGAAAAGACAGGCAGGTGGGCAGAGGGGGTGGGGTTGTTCTGTTGGTGAGGAATGAAATTCAATCCCTTGCAAGGGGTGACATTGAAACAGGAGATGTGGAGTCAGTATGGATAGAACTAAGGAATTGTAAGGGTAAAAAGACGCTAATGGGTCTAATCTACAGGCCCCCAAACAGTAGCCTGGGCATAGGGTGCAAGTTGAATCAGGAGTTAAAATTGGCATGTAGCAAAAGTAATGCTGTGGTTGTTATGGGAGATTTCAACATGCAGGTAGACTGGGAAAATCAGGTTGGTACTGGACTCCAAGAAAGGGACTTTGTAGAATGCCTTTGTGATGGATTCTTAGAGCAGCTTGTATTGGAGCCTACCAGGGAGAAGGCAATTCTGGATTTAGTGTTATGTAATGAACCGGATTTGATAAAGGACCTCGAGGTTAATGAGCCATTAGGAGGCAGTGACCATAATATGGTCAGGTTTAATCTACAATTGTAGAGGGAGAAGAGTAGATCGGAGGTGTCAGTGTTGCAGTTGAATAAAGGGGACTACGGGGCCATGAGGGAGGAGCTGGCCAAAGTTGACTGGAAAGATACACTAGCAGGGATGACAGTGGAACAACAATGGCAGGTGTTTCTAGGAATAATACAGAAGGTGCAGGATCAGTTCATTCCTAGGAGGAAGAAAGATTCCAAGGGGAGAAAGGGACGACCATGGCTGACAAGGAACGTCAGGGGCAGTATAAAAATTAAAGCGAAGAAGTACAACGTAGCAAAGATGAGAAGGAAGTAAGAGGATTAGGTAATGTTTAAAGAACAACAGAAGATAACTAAAAAGACAATATGGGGAGAAAAGATGAGGTATGAAGGTAAGCTAGCCAAGAATATAAAGCAGGATAGTGAAAGCTTCTTCAGCTATGTGAAGAGGAAAAAAATAGTTAAGACCAAAGTTGGACCCTTGAAGACTGAAAAAGGTGAATTTATTATGGGGAACAAGGAAATGGCAGATTAATTGAACAGGTACTTTGGATCTGTCTTCACTAAGGAGGACACAAACAATCTTCCTGATATAGTAGTGGCCAGAGAATCTGGGGTGATGGAGGAACTGAAGGAAATCCACATTAGGCAGGAAATGGTGTTGGATAGACTGATGGGACTGAAGGCTGATAAATCCCCAGGGCCTGATGGTCTGCATCCCATGTTACTTAAGGAAGTGGCTCTGGAAATCGTGAATGCATTGGTGATACTTTTCCAATGTTCTATAGACTCAGAAACAAAGAGTAGGGGTTAATGGGTCCCTTTCAGAATGACAGGCAGTGACTAGTGAAGTAACGCAAGGTTGGGGGAGTGGGCAGATGCATGGCAGGTGAAGTTTAATGTGGATAAATTTGAGGTTATCCACTTTGGTAGCAAAAACAGGAAGGCAGATTACTATCTAAATGGCGTCAAGTTGGGAAAAGGGGAAATACAACGGGATCTGTGGGTCCTTGTACATCAGTCTATGAAAGTAAGCATCCAGGTACAGCAGGCAGTGAATAAAGCGAATGGCATGTTGGCCTTTATAACAAGAGGAATCGAATATAGGAGCAAAGAGGTCCTTCTGCAGTTGTACAGAGCCCTAGTGAGACCACACCTGGAGTATTTTGTGCAGTTATGGTCCCCAAATTTGAGGAAGGTTATTCTTGCTATTGAGGGAGTGCAGCCTAGGTTTACAAGGTTAATTCCTGGGATGGCGGGACTGTCATATGCTGAGAGAATAGAGCAGCTGGGATTGTACACTCTGGAGTTTAGAAGGATGAGAGGGTATCTCATTGAAACATATAAGATTGTTAAGGGCTTGGACACACTAGATGCTGGAAACATGTCCCCGATGTTGGGGGAGTCCAGAACCAGAGGCCACAGTTTAAGAATAAGGAGTAAGCCATTTAGAATGGAGACGAGGAAACACTTTTTCTCACAGAGAGTGGTGAGTCTGTGGAATTCTCTGCCTCAGAGGGCGATGGAGGCAGGTTCTCTGGATGCTTTCAAGAGAGAGCTAGATAGGGCTCTTAAAAAAAAGAGTCAGGGGATATGGGGAGAAGGCAGGAACGGGGTACTAATCAAAGTCAAAAGTCAAAGTATCCTTTATTTTCATTCAGCCCTTTCGGTCTGAATGAAATTTCATGCCTTGCATCATACATATAATAAAAATAACAAAAACATAGAATAAACACAAATTTAACATCCACCACAGTGAGTTTACCAAGCACCTCCTCACTGTGATGGATGGCAAAGGTTTTAAAGCCTTTTTCTCTTCCCTCCTTGTTCTCCTTCTCTGCTGAAGCGATCCAGGCTTCCGATGTTATGACCCGCCTGGTGATGGTAAGTATGTCAGTCCCGCACGGCTGAATCCGAGCTCCGCAAACGGGCCCGTTCAAACTCCTCGGCCCGGGGTGGTCGAAGCTGCCGCCCTCCAGTCCAATGGACGAAGCTGTTGTTGCGGGAGCTCCGGAAAAACAGGTCACCAACCTGGGACCTGCGAGCTCCCGACGATGTCGTCCACTGGGCCCGCGGCCGTGCCTCTGAAGTCGGGTCACCGCCACATGAACGCTGGAACACAGCCGCAGCCCCGAGGCCACCAGCTCCGTCATTAGGCCTCAGCACAGACGGAGACGGAGACGGAGACGGGGGATACGACAAGAAAAAGTCGCATCCCCTGAAGGAAGAGACCAAAAACATGTTTCTCCCACCCCCACCCCACACACACATACACAACCTAATAAACTAAGATTAACTAAAACAGGACAAAAGAAAACAACGAAAAAAAAGAAAAAACAGATGGACTGCAGGCGAGCCGCAGCCACAGCTGCTATGGCAGCGCCGCCACTTCCGGAGGGATTGGGGATGATCAGCCATGATCACATTGAATGACAGTGCTGGCTCGAAGGGCCAAATGGCCTACTCCTGCACCTAGTGTCTATTGTCTATTGAATCTATTCATAAGCAAGGATCAACATATTTGTTTGTTTGTCATTGACACCAGTTTCTAAATTTCTTTGCAGGATGCCTTTAAATAAATTTGTCAAGATTTGTTCCTCAGTGTAATATTAGTGAGGTCTTGAGCAATGAACTCTGCAGGTCAAACACCATCCGCGGGAGTAAAGGAATTGCCAGCGTTTCAGGTCAAAACCCTAATGCAAATTGATTGTTGCTCCAACTTTCAGCATCTGCAGTCACACGTCTCTATGTGTGAGATCTTCCCTGGTCCAATGGCTTATACACAGCAGATAGCTTATTGGAAGAATAGTGTGAAAAATTGTGCATGGGGGTATGGCACTGCAATGTCACAGGATCTCAATAAATAACACTCCAGCTGCAACAGAGTCTCCTATTTGTATTCATACAAATACAAATACCATTACAGGCTTTGAAGTGCAACAAGAAAGCTTTAATGTGTAAAAAAGAACTACAGATGCTGGTTTAAATCGAAGATAGCCACAAAATGCTGGATTAACTCAGTGGTACAAACAGCATCTCTGCAAAGACGTCTGGGAAGACTGCAGACTGAAGACGGTCCTCGACCCAAAATGTCACCCATTCCTTCTCTTCAGAGAAGCTGTCTGTTCTGCTGAGGTACTCCAGCATTTTGTGTCTATCTTCGAAAGAAACCTTTATTCTTGGCTGTGGTTTCTGTGATAAATCTAATGCTTTTTGAGTCTGTAGAAGAGTCCTGATCCTAAATGCCTCCTGTCCATTCCCTCCATGCATGGGCGGAAATCCAGGGGAGGACAGGGGGGACACGTTCCCCCCATGTTTTGAGAGGTGGGGGACAATCCCCCCCCCCCCATGTTTTGTAATCCGGATTTTGAAACTCGCTGAAAAAATAATCTATTAAAAATCTCCGCTTTCCACGAGACAGTGGGGGTGGGACTGATGATCGAGGGCTCCGATTGGACAAGATTGGTTAGCAGGCAGTGGGGGGGGGGGACCATGATGATTCAGTGCGGTGATTGGAGGAGGGAGACGTCCTGGTGGAGCAAAGATAGTTGAATTGGCCCTTTTGTGGGGCCTTTCATCACCACGGTATCTTCCATTGCCCGTGGTCAAAATGCTGCGTTGAGGCTCCCGGTGTTGAAGCCCCCGCCGGCCGATGAAAGGCCCCGTGAACGGGCCGATTGAAGCCCCATGATTCGGGGCAGACGAAGCTGCTGTTGCTGGAGTTCGGAGTCGGTCACCAACCAGGTCAGCTCCCGAAGTTACCGCCCACAGGGCCCACGGCTGAAGCCTCCGAAGAAGAGCTCGTGTGTGTGTGTGCACATGCGCATGCGGCGCCAAGAAAATGTGTCCCCCCCCATGTTTTGATAGCAATTTCAGCCCCTGCCTGCATGGATGCTACCTGACCCGCCAGCACTTTGTGTGCGGCACAGGACTCCAGCATCTGCAGTTCCTTGCTTCTCTTCTTTTTGCCACCTTTGCTGAGATTCTTCCTCATAGTCATCCTGGTCACAGTCCAGCCCACAGAGAATTACAGCTTAGTTTTCTGCTACGTTAATGATACCACGAGCATCAGAATATATTTCCAGTGCTAATTTTACATTATTTGTTTTGCCGCCACGTTGAATTTTCTGCATTGGATTCGGAAATTTGTGCCGCTTCGTTTTTAACATATAAAAAGAAGAAAAATACAGTTGCATTCAGTTGGCGGGTTGTACTTCAAAGGAACCCAAATACCGATCCTGAATTAGCATAATTAGTTAAATCTCTTTGAAAGGTGCTGAATTGGTCCCAATAATGTGAAATTTATATCTTATAACAAATGGCAATTTGTTTATAGGAAGTTTTGTTGAGAGTTGATGTCAGGCAAGAATGGGATTTACAAGTGTTTTGTCCTTTGCCACTGGCCTCCCCAAAATACAGGCCATTATTGGATTTGCACTGAGTGCTGTTGCTATGTGTCAACATGTCAACTGCTTTGATAATTGTGGTGTTCCATCAGCTCATTAAAGCTGACTGCTAAAGAGGCTTTTTAAAAGAGTGTTCGTACATCAAAAGGAAAAGTGCGTTTAAAACACAAGCAGTTATATTTACCAGCTGGCCAGTCCAATTCATCCACAGCAGAATGAGTGAAAGGGATTGAGGAATTTGTGTGCAGAATCTCTAGTGCCAGATGTCTTTTTTCTTTGTTCAGCTTTTTCAGGATGACCTAAAGCAAACAAAATGTGCAAGATCTTAATTAAATGCTTAAATAAGTTAAATGCATGAAAGCAAGGCAGAGCATGATTCTGTGCTTATCCAGGGTGGGATCATCCTGTGCACTTCACTCGTGCATCTGGAGTTGGGTTCACAGCAGCTGCAGGATGCACTCTTAAAGGAGCTATACATTTTTAGCCTCCATTATCATTTCACAGCAACAGTCAGAGTTGTTTTCTGGAAAGATGCCATGGGGATGTGTATTTTTTAAATTATTTTTGGAACTTCTTGTGAATTCAGGAAAGTAGGAAGAATTTAAAAGAACAGATGTAAATGGCCATGAGAATACAAACTTTCACAGGAGCTAAGAGCATGCAAGTGCAAGATGAGGAGACTCTTCTTTGTAAAGTAAAGGCCCTGTCCCACTTACGTGTCATTGGTACGCAAATTACGCAACCTCGTTGTCGCGTTGAGGCGCACGGGCATCGTGTGGCCGCGCGGAGCCGGTCCCACTGAGAAGCGCGGAGGGGTATGGAGTTGTGCGCGGTATCGCGCGGCACTCCGACATTTTGTAGTGAACGAAATCTTTGTGCGCCACCGGCCTGTCGCGTAACTGATGTCTAAAGTAGGACAGGCCCAAGATCCTGGCGCGATGCAACATCTCACCTCCAACAGCAGCAGAACCAGGCAAACGATCGCCGGGCTCGGCCTGGGGCTCTCAGCTCAGATATCATCTCAGTAAATGGCAGATAAGGCACCATGACTGTATGGCCTGCTCTTGCCTCTATTTCTTACATTCTTACATCTGTGTCCAAGCTTACAACATTACAGAAGAATAACTTTATAATATCTCTCCTTCGTAAAACCTTTAAAATGGAGATAGCAGAAATGGTCAGCTTCAGGATGAGGACTTACACCTGGAATCTGCTGAATATCAATTAATTCTCCATTTATTTTGAGATAAATTTATTTTCTTCCTAATATGTGCTTCCTATCCAGCTAAACCTATGAGATGGATGAATTGACATTCATCATTAGTACTACATATTACTAAAACTCTCACCTTGCTTGTGATTCTGCATCCGTGCCCATGTGCTCCTGGAACTATGCCAAAACGGTGCACGATAGCGCTACAATTTTTGGACCACCTTACTCACAATTGTCTTGTGGTGTGTTTCTATCAAGTTTCGTTCAGCTTGATGTTATATTTTACAGATTATTCACATTTTTAACTTTACAAAATCCAGTTTGAGAAAATATCACTTGAAGTTGCAGTGGCAGTTAGCAGCTATGATGTCACAATGGCATCTCATTTACATAAACTGCCCGGGACCAGTGCCCCACCCCACAATTGCATCACAATGGGATCTAATTTACATTTAAAAAAAAGGAGCTTTCAACTCACAATGACGTCAAGGGGGGTAGGGATGGGAGAGGGGTTATAGAGTGAGGGAGTGACTGAGGGTAGGGAGTGACTGAGGGTAGGGGAAAGGAGAGGGAGGGAGAGGTGAGGGAGGGAGTGGAGGAGGGGATGAGGAAAGGGGAGAGAAGAGAGAGGGTGAAGATGAGGGGAGGGAGCGTTGGGGATGAGGGGAAATGAGCCGTGCCTGTGCAGTTGTGGGCTATGGGTGAGTGGTGGAATATTGTGTTGGGGGAACGCGTTACGTTGGGGGAACGGGTGAGTGGTGGAAACAGGTTGCGTTGGGGAACAGGGGAGTGGTGGAATATGGCGTTTGGGGAATGGGGTCCAACGGGTCCCACGTTGTCTAGTTACATATTAAATGTATTGAGGTGTAGTTTCAATTTTGTTATTTTATTCACACCCGAAGGAATCAGGAATTATTCACGCTATCCAAAATATGACTGCCTTCACTCCCCCTTCAATATACTCCTGGCGCTCGAACTATGTTAGGTGGATAACGGGATAGTGGGGTGGCTGGAGAGTTGGGGGGTGGGAAGTAGGGAGGGGACGAGGTGTGATAGTGAGAGGGAGAGGTCTTGGAGACATTGGTTAGCTCTGTATCCTTGCAATTTAGCCTATTTGCCCACACCATCTATTGTTGCTTCTCAAGTACATACTATGAAATTACCCTCAACATGCGTGTAAATAGCCTAGTTTTAATGACACAGAACGTAGAAACATAATAAGCAAGTAGAAGGAGAAAATGTGTAGGAAAGAACTGCAGATGTGGGTTTAAATCAGAGGTAGACACAAAATGCTGGAGTAACTCAGCCGGACAGGCAGCATCTCTGGATCTCTGAAGGAATGGGTGTTGTTTCGGGTCGAGACCCTTCTTCACATTGGAGGAGAAGTAGGTTTACAAGAATGATCCCAGGAATGAGTAGGTTAACATTTGTCGGCACTGTGCTTGTACTCGCTGGAGTGTAGAAGAATGAGGGGGGACCTCATTGAAACATACAGAATAATGAAAGGCTTGGATAGAGAGGATGCTTCCACTAGTGGGAGATTCTAGGACTAGAGATCATTGCCTCAGAATTAAAGGATGTTCTTTTAGGAAGGAGATGAGAAAAATGAATTTAGTCAGAGGGTGGTGAATCTGTGGAATTCTTTGCCACATAAGGTTGGAGAGGTAGTAAGTCAGAGGATATTTCTTAGGAAGAGATAGATAAATTCTTACATGATTAATACATGTCAGAGTTTATGAGGAGAAGGCAGGAAAATGGCATTAGGAAGGAGAGATAGATCAGCCATGATTGAATGGCGGGTATACTTAATTCTACTCCTATCACTTATGACCTTATGACCTTATAACCTACGAGAATAAATAGCGGTGGGAATTTGCAGACAGGTGGGTATAGTGGGCAGATGTATGCCGTTTGCAATTTAGTCAAGATTATCTCTCCCCTCCCCAGTTTATGAATGCTCATGCGTGCAAGCTTAGGTTTAGGACACAGGTGGGATGGATTCACTGGTTGCCCGGGGCTACGGGTATCTTCTGCCATGTAGTAGCTCCGCTCGTGGCCGTATTTCTGAAATGTTGAACTTGCCAACTGTTCAGGTTACAAACAATTTATAGGAATAGGACTGACATAAACCGGGGATGATCTATAGTGCGAAACGATGCACTTTGAGGCGAGGAAAGCAGAAAGACCCTTATATAACCCTTTGAAGATGAGGTTATATGCTGTTTAATGCTGATGTGTGAGGTGCTACATCTTGGCAGGACAAATCAAAATAGGACGTACATGGTAAATGGTAGCGAATTGTGGAATGCAGTTGAACAGAGGGATCTAGGAATAACTGTGCATAGTTCCTTGAAGGTGGAATCTCATGTAGATAGGGTGGTAAAGAAAGCTTTTGGTGTGCTGGCCTTTATAAATCAGAGCATTGAGTATAGAAGTTGGGATGTAATGTTAAAATTGTACAAGGCATTGGTGAGGCCAATTCTGGAATATGGTGTACAATTTTGGTCGCCCAATTATAGGAAGGATGTCAACAAAATAGAGAGAGTACAGAGGAGATTTACTAGAATGTTGCCTGGGTTTCAGCAACTAAGTTACAGAGAAAGGTTGAATAAGTTAGGTCTTTATTCTCTGGAGCGCAGAAGGTTAAGGGGGGACTTGATAGAGGTCTTTAAAATGATGAGAGGGATAGATAGAGTTGACGTGGATAAGCTTTTCCCACTGAGAGTAGGGAAGACTCAAACAAGAGGACATGACTTCAGAATTAAGGGACAGAAGTTTAGGGGTAACATGAGGGGGAACTTCTTTACTCAGAGAGTGGTAGCTGTGTGGAATGAGCTTCCAGTGGAAGTGGTGGAGGCAGGTTCGATTTTATCATTTAAAAATAAATTGGATAGTTATATGGACGGGAAAGGAATGGAGGGTTATGGTCTGAGTGCAGGTAGATGGGACTAGGGGAGAATACGTGTTCGGCACGGACTAGAAGGGTCGAGATGGCCTGTTTCCGTGCTGTAATTGTTATATGGTTATATGTTATATGTTATAAGTTATATGGTTATATGGTTATATGTTATATGTTATATGTTATATGGTTATATGTTATATGTTATATGTTATATGTTATATGTTATAAATGACTGGACAAGAGAACACATTGTTCATTAAAGAAACAATTAGATTATTGGCTTTATATAACTGGAAGTAGAAAACAGAAAAGCACAAGGAACAGAACGTAAGGATAAGCCATCATGTCTGAGACAAATTATTTTTTTCACCCAGTAAGTCATGAATCTTTGGAACTTCTCTCCTGGCGGCCTCTGGGGGTTCACTATTTAAGATGAATATGAATAATTCTTTGCGAGAAAAGGAATCAAGGGATATGGGGTTAGTGCAGCAAAGGGGTCCTGAGGTAACAAATCAGCCATTCGAAACATAAAAAATATAGAATGCAGGTGCATTAATAGGCCATTCGGCCCTTCGAGCCAGCACCTCCATTCAATATGATCATGGCTGATCTTCCAAAATCAGTACCCAGTTCCTGCTTTTTCCCCCATATCCCTTAATTTTGTTAACCTGAAGAGCTAAATCTAACTCTCGCTGGCTTCTAAGATTGCTAAATCTAACCAGCCTCACCCCGGTCATTCCCTTTTCTCCCACTCTCATCGGGCAAGGGGTACAGAAGTGTGAAGACAAAGTCTGAATGGCCCAGTTCTGCTCTTATGACTTACTAATTTTTGAACTTAATCAATGCTGCAGAGATGGATAATAAATGCTGGCAGGGTCAATAATAAATGCTGGTGGGCAATAAACTAGTAGAAGATTAGATTAATTACCTATACTAAGTATAGAAGTATGGAAACGCACACTTCCAGATTCAGGGACAGTTTCTTCCCAGCTGTTATCAGGTAACTGAACCATCTTATCACCAACTAGAGAACAGTGCTGAACTACTATCTACCTCATTGGTGACCCTTGGACTATCCTTGATTGGATTTTGCTGGCTTTACCTTGCACTAAATGTTATTCCCTTATCCTGTATCTGTACACTGTAAAATGGCTCGATTATAATCAAGTATTGTCTTTCCGCTGGTTGGATAGCACGCAACAAAAGCTTTTCACGGTACTTCGGTACACGTGACAATAAACTAAACTGAACCAAGACGGGTGTTCCACGGGTGACAGGCAGCACCACCCGGTCCAGGATGCTGATCTCACCCCCCACCCACAGCACTGACTGTGAATTACAGGGTGCCTAGCACCCACGGGTGCTACATGCTGCCTCGGCACAGGGCAGCAGCCTACGATACGATATGATCCAATAGAACTTTATTTATCCCAGGAGAGAAATTGATCTGCCAACAGTCATAAAACACAAGATAAATGAAACAATCTCTGTGTAGCAGCGAATCCCCCACAACTGGAATCCCACACACTGGTGCTCTACAACTGTCTGTCCCGCTGAGTTACTCCAGCACTTTGTGTCTATCTTCAGTATAAACCAGTATCTTCCTAATCAGTCTACAGCTGAATGGTATGAGGCTCCACATCTGGAATAAACCCATGCTCTGGCACAGCACACCTGGGTGATTTCCACACACACTAGGCCCCCACAGCTAGATGGAATACACCCTGGGCCTGCACAGCCTGATGGAATACACCTTGGGCTTGCTCATATGGATGAAGTCCATGCTCTGGTGCTCCACAACTGGAGAAAATCCACTCCTGGTGTACAATACAGAGCATATTGACTGGTTGCATCATGGCCTGGTTCGGCAACTTGAACGGCCGGGAGCGGAAAAGACTGCAAAAAGTTTGAACACTGCCTAATCCATCACCGGCTCTGACCTCCCCACCATCGAAGGGATTTATCAGAGTTGCTATCTCAAAAAGGCAGCCAGCATCATCAGAGACCCTCACCATCCTGGCCACACACTCATTTCACCCCTGCCATCGGGAAGAAGGAAATGGAGTCTGAAAAATGTGACGTTCAGGAACAGCTTCTTCCCAGCAGCCATCAAGCTATTAAACACTACAACCTCAAATAAGCTCTGAACTACAATAGACTATTCTTCTTATTATTATTATTCTTATTATTGTTGCACTGCTATTGTTTGTTATTTGTGTGTGTGTGTGTGTGTGTGTGTGTGTGTGTGTGTGTGTGTGTGTGTGGGTGTGGGTGTGTGTGTGTGTGTGTGTGTGTGTGTGTGTGTGTGTGTGTGTGTGTGTGTGTGTGTGTGTGTGTGTGTGTGTGTGTGTGTGTGTGTGTGTGTGTGTGTGTGTGTGTGTGTGTGTGTGTGTGTGTGTGTGTGTGTGTGTGTGTGTGTGTGTGTGTGTGTGTGTGTGTGTGTGTGTACTTGTCAGTACAACTCACCCAGAGAGTTGTGAATTTGTGGAATTCTCTGCCACAGAAGGCAGTAGAGGCCAATTCACTGGATGAATTTTATAATGAATTTAAGTTAGATAGAGCTGTAGGGGATGGCGGAATCAAGGGGTATGGGGAGAAGGCAGGCACGGGTTATTGATTGTGGATGATCAGCCATGATCATATTGAATGGCAGTGCAGGCTCGAAGGACCAAATGGCCTCCTCCTACACCTATTTTCTATGTTTCTAAATTTTCTATGTGAATATATAGAAACATAGAAAATAGGTGCAGGAGTAGGCCATTCGGCCCTTCGAGCCTGCACCGCCATTTAATATGATCATGGCTGATCATCCAACTCAGTATCCTGTACCTGCCTTCTCTCCATACCCCCTGATCCCTTTTGCCACAAGGGCCTCATCTAACTCCCTCTTAAATATAGCCAATGAACTGGCCTCAACTACCTTCTGTGGCAGAGAATTCAGAAGCAGTGTTTCCCAAAGTTGCGTACCCCTGGGGGTATGCGAAAGATCTTCAGGGGGTATGCGGCAGATTTTAAGCTGAAAACCAATCTGACGCCGAATGGACATGACGTCAAAAAGCTGCAAAAAATATATAGATGTTTTAAAGTGTTTCAGTCTTTCATACCTATTTATCATTTCGGCTTCATGTGCATTCGGCGTCAGATTGTTTTTCGGCTTAAAATTTGACGGGGAATGAATATGACGTTGGAAAGCCTCTGTGGCAATTGCAGCAGCTTGGAGTCATTGCCACCATTTTACAAACGCAAGCTCAAGCTCCCCCCCACCCTCCCGTCTCCCCCCGGTCAGTGGTGTGATGGACACGGGGGTCTGGACCAATTGCTGACCTTTGTCGATGACTCACAAGGTATTGGACCAATCCCGTCCCTGGAGACGTCATGTCCGTTCGGCGGGTTTTCGACATCATGTCCATTCTGCGTCGTGTCCGTTCTGCGTCTTGTCCATTTGGCGTTGTGTCCATTCGGCTTTGTATCCTTTCAGCGTCGTGTCCATTCGGCTTTGTGTCCTTTCGGCGTCATGTCCGTTCGTTTTCTTGGCTTTTCGGCGTGATGTACGTTCGGTATCTTGGCTTCCACTTCTTGGCTTCGGCTTCTTGTCCTTCTACGTCCCGTCCAGGTACCGAGTGGGTGGGCGAATGAGTGATGAGTGGGTGAGTGAGTAAGTGAGTTGATGAGTGAGTAATGAGTGAGTGAGTGAGTGAGTGAGTGAGTGAGTGAGTGAGTGTGTGAGTGAGTGAGTGAGTGAGTGAGTGAGTGAGTGAGTGAGTGGGTGAGTGAGTGAGTGAGTGAGTGAGTGAGTGAGTGAGTGAGTGAGTGAGTGAGTGAGTGAGTGAGTGAGTGAGTGAGTGAGTGAGTGTGTGTGAGTGAGTGAGTGAGTGAGTGAGTGAGTGAGTGAGAGTGAGTGAGTGAGTGAGTGAGTGAGTGGGTGAGTGGGTGAGTGAGTGAGTGAGTGAGTGAGTGAGTGTGTGGGTGAGTGAGTGAGTGAGTGAGTGAGTTGGTGAGTGAGTGAGTGAGTTGGTGAGTGAGTGAGTGAGTTGGTGAGTGAGTGAGTGAGTGAGTGAGTGGGTGAGTGAGTGAGTGAGTGAGTTGGTGAGTGAGTGAGTGAGTGGGTGGGTGAGTGAGTGAGTGAGTTGGTGAGTTGGTGAGTGAGTGAGTGAGTTGGTGAGTGAGTGAGTGAGTTGGTGAGTGAGTGAGTGAGTGAGTGAGTGAGTGAGTGTGTGAGTGGAGTGAGTGAGTGAGTGAGTGAGAGTGAGTGAGTGAGTGAGTGAGTGAGTGAGTGAGTGAGTGAGTGAGTGAGTGAGTGAGTGAGTTGGTGAGTGGGTGAGTGAGTTGGTGAGTGAGTGAGTGAGTTGGTGAGTGAGTGAGTGAGTGGGTGAGTGAGTGAGTGAGTGAGTGAGTGAGTGTGTGTGAGTGAGTGAGTGAGTGAGTGAGTGAGTGAGTGGGTGAGTGAGTGAGTGAGTGAGTGAGTGAGTGAGTGAGTGAGTGAGTGAGTGAGTGTGTGGGTGAGTTGGTGTGTGTGTGTGTGTGGGTGTGTGTGTGTGTGTGTGTGTGTGTGTGTGTGTGAGTTGGTGTGTGTGTGTGTGGGTGTGTGTGTGTGTGTGAGTGTGTGCCCGTTCTGGACTGGCCATGTCATCCACGTGTCCAATACACATCTCCCAAAACCACTCCTGTAATCTCAATTGAAGGAATGTCGGCGAGCCCCCGTCGGGCCAAAGAAACGCTTCAAGGACTACATCAAGAACAGGTCTGAAGAAATTATACATCACATTGAGCAACTGAGAGCATATTGCACTGGACAGACGCTCCTGGAGGAAATCCGTGCAGGAAGGAGCTGCACGTCATGAAATGGAACTACGTGTCGCAGAGACAAAGCAACAGCACCGTAAGGAGAGAGAGAAGGGCGCTTGACGAGTAACAACCACCACCATTCTCCACGTTGCACCAAGATGTGTGGATCGTGGATCGGCCTCTACAGACATCTGCAGACCCACAAGTAGACAACCCTATGGAGAGGAGAGGACAGTCATACTCGTTTCGAGTGACTGCCGATGATGGTGTGTGTGTGTGTGTGTGTGCGCGTGCGGATTTGTGTCGGTGTCTGTCTTTGTCTGTGTCTGTGTCTGTGTCTGTGTCTGCGAGTGTGTGCGTGCCCAGTCAAAGGCACAGTCAAAGACGAGCATCCATAGAGATCAGATGCCACCGTATATAAATGTCTACTGCTGCTCGACTCATTGTGAAGTCCCGAACTGAAGTCTTGGCTTTCTGTTGAACGGGTTCCCTGAATGGCGGTGGTCAATCCTGTGAGGAAAGGTAAAAGACTGCCTTGAATTACATGGATTCTTGACGTTGCGAACAGGCTCTGAAGCTCATCAAATGCTTCCTGAAAAGGTAAAAAAAGGGGTTAAAAAAAGATAGTCACCCACCCATGGTGATGCGATGTAAATGGAATGTCAAAGATATTTATTGGGTGTGGAAGTAATGAAAGTGAAAATAATTCCATGCGTCTTCTTATTTTTTTTTAAATGTATACATATACATCAGAAATGATTTATTTAATAAGCTTTATAATAGGGTAATCTATTTTCTTCCAACATCAAACTGAGCAATGGTAATTATGCTCAATATATCAGAAGCAATTACTATACATTAAAATTATGGCAATGAAATTACACCCTGGGAAACTATTGTACAAATGCTTAATACACTCTTTGAATGCTTCTGATAAAATGACAGAGAATGGAATTTAAGTCTAATATATGAAGTATTCAAATGCTGGTATTACGAGAACTATTTTTTGGATAAATATGTTTTACTCACATAGGATGAGCCAACACATGAAGATGTCTCCAGATAACAATGTTTAGAATAGGGAGATAACCTTTCACAAAAGACCCATGTTCCCATGTCCAAAAACACCGGCTCCTCCATCAGCTCCAAAAGTGTTTATTAGATACAAAATATATTCAAAGAACAATAGCTTAGATTCCCTTGTGTCATAAATTCTTCTCCTCCATATACAAATGCTGGCAGGGAAACACTTACAGATGCCTCTTCCCATCTTCATGCCCCCTCTCTGGCCCCATCATCCTCAGCTCACTGGACTCCCCTTGGCTGCCTGGTAGCATGCATCTGTAGAACTATGCGGCAGCAGGAATATGACATGGAAGACAGTTCTTTAGAAGATAATTTTTCCTCCATTTCATCTCCCAAACACTTGTTTTTGCTGATCATCATTTGCTCCAATTATTCATATATTTGGGATATATCTTCCGTGACTTTTCTTTGCCATGTTGCAACCTGGACTTGATTCTCTTTGCTGTGGGTCTAGCCGATCTCTGGGTATAGCCAATTATCATCTGCCTATTTATCGGTCTACTTGCCACACATGAGCTTGGGCAAAGTTCTGGGCATTCTAATACATTTTATTACATTGATGGAGCAGGTAAACTAGCAATAGTTGAAGTACAGGCAGAATTTATGGAGGTTCCAGATTATAATTTAGTATTTAAACAATCTCCTACTTTCCAAAACCGCAGTCACATCCAACAGAACCCATTAAAATCTGACTGAGAAAATGCATGTAACTCAATGTTTCACGAAAGAGGTGAAAAGTTGCACTTCTCCCTACTGCATGGAGATCTTCAGCCACACTCATCTGAGCCCATCTGAGCTTTTGTGAATATTAACCTGTTCACTGACAAGTTTTATTTTCACTATGGCCTTGACCCGAGTATATTCGCGGTTGGCACTGAACTGGTTAATGTATGAAAAGCAGATTTGCCAAGCAACATGATGTAAAACACACTAAGGCTTTCATACACGATGCAGAAGGAAATGAAACATGCAAAATCCTTTTGGAATTGATGCTTCTTCAGGCTGAAATGTCCAACCATGCAGGACAAGGATGATGCCAAATTTCTTCTCCCAGAGCGTCTTTTGTTTTTGGAAACTTCTACCCAAGAATCACTGGAATATTCTACTCACGGGAGTTGTAGAAGCTCAGTCAATCAGTATATTCAAGATATTTCATAGATTTTAAGATATAGCAGGGTTAGCACGGGCTTGAGCACTGATGTAAAACAAGGGCACTGATCTTACTGAATGGCAGAGCTGGGCAAAGGGTTGAATGACCTTCTCCTGCATACACTCATTTGCTGGGGTGTTTAGAGATTGAGAAGGAGGTGATTTTGTGATTCCTGAAGAGCATTGTTAAATAAAATCCCCGATTGGACTGATTGGATCTATCCCAGGTTATTGAGAAAAGCAAGAGAGGGGATTGTTGGGAGTAATCGAAGATCTTTATATCCGCTTTATCCACAGGCAAGATTCCAGAGGGCTGGAGAACAGCATGTGTTGTTCCTTCGTTTAATAAGGGAAATAAGGATAATCCAGGAAATTATCGTCCAGTGAGCTTCAGATCAGTGGTATGAAATATTTATTGAGAATTCTAGGGATAGGTTTTACTCGCAATTTCATATATATGACATATATATATATATATATATATATATATATATATATATATATATACACATACGCACGCACACATACTCAAAAAAACAAACAATAACAGTGCAATAATAATAATAATAATAATAATAATAATAATAATAATAATAATAATAGTCTATTGCAGTTCAGAGCTTATTTGAGGTTGTAGTGTTTAATAGCCTGATGGCAGGAGGGAAGAAGCTGTTCCTGAACCTGGATGTTACAGTTTTCAGGCTCCTGTATCATCTTCCCGATGGCAGAGGTGAAATGAGTGTGTGGCCAGGATGGTGTGGGTCTCTGATGATGCTGGCTGCCTTTTTGAGGCAGTGACTCCAATAAATCCCTTCAACGGTGGGGAGGTCAGAGCTGGTGATAGACTAGGCAGCGTTCACAACATTTTGCAGTCTTTTCTGCTCCTGGACGTCCAAGTTGCCGAACCAGACCATGGTGCAACCAGTCGTTATGCTCTCTGCTGTACAACTGTAGAAGTTCAAGAGAATCCTCTTTCACATTCCGAATCTCCCTAATCTTCCCAGGAAGTAGAGGCGTTGATGTGCTTTATTTATAATTGCATCAGTGTGCTTGGTCCAGGAAAGATCTTTGGAAATATGCATGCCCAAGAATTTGAAGTTTTTGACATATAGAAATAATTTGGATGTAAATGTAGATGGGTTGGTTAGCAAGTTGGTGGAGGTGCAGTCAGTGACGAAGACTATCGAATAATACTGTGGGATATAGATCTGCTATGGCTATGGGTGAAAAAATGGCAGGTATAAATTAATTCAGTGAGGTGTGAGGGGAAAGTACAGCTAATGGCAGGACTCTTAACAATATCAATGCACAATGGGATCTTGAGGTTCAAGTCCATAGCTCCTGAAAGTGTCAACATATGTCGATGGAATAAAGGAAACATATGGTTTTCTTACCTTCATCGTTCGGGCATTTTGTATAAGAGTCCAGAGGCCATGTTGCAGCTTCATAAAACTTTAGTTGGGTACATTTTGAGTATTGTGTGCAGTTTATTGCAGGAAGGAGATGAAGGCTTCGGAGAGGGTGGCAGAAGAGGCTAACCAGGAGCAAAACAAAAACAAGTGCTGGAGGAACTCAGGGTCAGACAGCATCTGTGGAGGGAATGGGTAGATGATGTTCAGGGTCAGGAACTTTCCTCGGTGATTTGCACACATAAAAAACAGTTCAAGGTGATGTGTTAGTATAGTGGTTCTATCTGGATGAATAAATTAGTTTATAATGATCTTGGATTTTATACTGCAGGCATTTTAACAGACATTTAAGACAGATTATTTCTTACAAATAATCCTACTTTTCCTTGTAACTCTATACATCATCTGCATTGATATTGTATTGGAGGATGAACTTAAAGCACACGGTATTGGGGGTTCAGTATTGATGTGGATAGAGAACTGGCTGGCAGACAGGAAGCAAAGAGTAGGAGTAAACGGGTCCTTTTCAGAATGGCAGGCAGTGACGTGGGGTACCGCAAGGCTCAGTGCTGGGACCCCAGCTATTTACAATATATATTAATGATTTGGACGAGGGAATTGAATGCAACATCTCCAAGTTTGTGGATGACACGAAGCTGGGGGGCAGTGTTAGCTGTGAGGAGGATGCTAGGAGTCTGCAAGGTGACTTGGATCGGCTGGGTAAGTGGGCAAATGCAAGGCAGATGCAGTATAATGTGGATAAATGTGAGGAGACTGTGTGATCGAGAAAGGGGAGGGAGATATCTGAGATGGTACAAGTAAATTTGACTGCAGGATGAAGATTGGTACCCCGCAGTTCCGCCCTTTTCCTATTTCCTTTATCATCGTTACTTTTTGCATATCTTTCATTCATTGTTCTTTATATCTCCACATCACCGTCTATATCTCTCATTTCCCTTATCCCCAACCAGTCTGAAGAAGGGTCTTGACCCGAAATGTCACCCATTCCTTCTCTCCAGAGATGCTGCCTGTCCCGCTGAGTTACTCCAGCTTTTTGTGTCTATATTCGGTTTAAATCAGCATTCCTTCTTACACAAGAGGATTCTAGATGTTCTCTGAACCTATGGCAGAGTTTTGTGCAGAGAGCTGTGAAGAGACAAAAATCCGCTGGATATAATGGTGCTGAACCATGCTAGGTAATTTGTCACAGGTTGATATGCAGTCCGTGTGAAATTTTCTGTTCTTCACATTTCTGTGTCCTCAACGTGACGTAGAAAACCTGCAATGTGAATGCTCTCCTCATGAGCTACTTCTGAACTTATAAATATATGAAAGTCATTGAATGTCTGAGTACCGGTATTTAACCCTACTTCAATAAATACACAGAGCTCAAGGTTATTTAATGTGAAGAATGTTGTTATTAATTATATTAGAGGCAGAACCACCCACTAATTATTGACTTAATTGGTATTTCAGACACCGAGTACTATTCCAATTTAACTTGTTTAAACATTACGCAGAATATGAGGACATGGTAATTACGAGAGCTGCTAGATTATCGGTAGTGCTAAGACATGCATTAGGTAGTAATTCTGGTAATATTGCTGCGTACAGAACAATTCAACAACTATGCCTTTCCGTAATGGTGAAAAGACCTTTAGATTTCAGAGAGAACAGAAGTTTCATAATTAATAAACTGTGGAACTAGGATCGCCATTAAATCTTTTGGTCGAGTACATTTGTTAGAATTTATCTGTCCCCATTATCAGATCTCAGTAGCAGATTGTACAATGCTCAGGTGATGGATGTACTAAATCACAATGCAGGGAGCTGAGCTCTTATTAACTTTACAGCTCAAGAAGGCTTTCTGAAATCTATGACCACTTTGTCAGTATTTGATGATCAGACTGTTATACATTTAATTAAAGAATTGCGCTATCCCTAAAGAAAGCCAAGCAATTAAATATGCATCACTCTCCTTCCTAAAGATACCACACTTGAGAAAACAATGCATTCCAAGTAATTTTAGCCCCTGCCAACTAGGGCACACTTAAGATTGAGAAGAAATGGTTGACTCATGTAGAACAGAAACAAGCGTACAGAGTCCATGCAGAGCATCAAACATCCATTTACACTAATTCTACATTGATCCCTTTTGTATCGACTCCTTCCAGATCTCACCGTTCAGGGGCAATTTACAATAGATAATTAAGTTACCAACCCGCATGACATAGGGATGAGGGATGAAGCTGGAGGGCCTGGAGAAAAATGACACTGGCACTAAGAGAATGTGCAAATTCCATTTAGACAGCACCAAAGGTAAGGGCTTAATCCAAGTCACTGGAGTGGTGAAACGACTAGCTGTGCCACTGCAGTACCACCCTCGGCAACCACACTCCCCTCCCTTGACACCCAACATGCACACACACATGCACACTCACACACAGACACACACACACAGACAGACACACAGACTCGCGCACTCACACACACGCACACACATGCACACACACGCACACACACGAACACACGCACACTCACACACACCCATTGAAAACACAATATACAGAATATATTAGAAATCAACCCTGGATGATTCCATCGTTTTTAACATTTCCCAAACTTATGTAAGATCTACCAAAATAATTTTCAGTCAGCAAAATTCTTCTTGCTTCAGTTAAAAATAAGAAAAGAGATATGTTCAGCTATTCCTTATCCTTTCACTCAAAGTATTTTTTGATTAGATTCAGCCGCTGGCCTTGGCAATGAATGTATATATGACACAAGCTGCTAGGAGTTATATATTTTGTTTTTAAAAAATGACAGTGCCAATGCTTATAACGGTGCTATTACATTAATATCCTGTTCACGGGGCAAATTGATTCAGCTAACAGGATACACCAGCCAAAGTTTTAAGCGTTACACTTATGGTTTGCTCATATGGAAAAATCCTCAGTACAAGGCTTGCAGTCACAAACCTTTAGACGCTAGCCTTTCACTGCAGCCAGAAAATGAAATCTGCCTTAAAGCCACTAGTGGCATAGGGATGGTCTTGTGGCACCAATGTATTCTGCACTCCTTGATCAATCCTTTCCCACACCTTTATGTTTTATTAATATGTTCCTTTGTGTTTTTTTCACAATCATTGCATTTGGGTGTTTCTGCTGACTTATTCAGCTAGAAATAAGCACTTGACAGCACTTGAGGCTAGGTTCTGATTGCATGGTGACAGTATTTAAAAGCTTGCTTCTTTACTTGCCAATGTTTCCTTGATGGCAAACCATCTCGACCTACAAGATTGCTCTGCTATGCATCTATATTATGGCTGATTCATTTCATTTTCCTACATGATCCTTACCTCTCTCGATTCTTCCAAAATCTAGAAATCTATCAATCTCCCATCATAAATTAACTCAATCTGATTGGATTAATTTATGATGGGCCTTAGATGGCATTGGGTCTCTATTCATTGGAGTATAGAAGGATGAGGGGGACCCTTGTTGAAACTTACTGAATAGAGAAAGGCTTGGATAGAGTGTGTGGAGAGGATGTTTCCATTAGTGGAAGTCTAGAATCAAAGGCCATAGCCTCAGAATAAAAGGACGTACATTTAGAAAGGAGATGAGGTGGAATTATTTTAGTCAGATTGTGGTAAATCTGTGGAATCATTGCCACAGGCGGCTGTGGAGGCCGAGTCATTGGGTATTTATTAATCACAGATTGGTGGATTCATGATTAGTAATGGCGTCAGGGGTTATGGGGAGAAGGCAAGAGAATGGGTTGATAGGGAAAGGTAGATCAGCCATGAATGAATGGTGGAGTAGACTTGATGGGCCGAATGGCCTAATTCTGCTCCAATTTTGTGAATCTCCTTTTTGAAGAAAAAAAGAATGTCCTCCGGAGATGTTGCCTGACCTGCTGAGTTTATCCAGCACTTTGTACCTTTTGTCAATCTCTGTTTTGTTTTGGATATATTCAGTAACTAAGCATTCACAGCCATTGGAGTAGAGAGTACAAAAGATTCACCAACCTCTGGGTGAAGACACTTCTCCCCATCTCAGTCCTGAAAGGGTAGTCTTTAATTCTGGTACTGTGACTTACGCGATTCCTCAGATTCCTCAACCAGGAGGAACATCATCTCTATTTCAAGACAAGAATAAGAATATATAATTTATTTTTAAATGATTAATTGAGGAAATTAATGAGAATTGTGGATGTGGAAGAGTGGAATAAAGAACCATGTACCATTAACCACACATAGAAACATAGAAACATAGAAATTAGGTGCAGGAGTAGGCCATTCGGCCCTTCGAGCCTGCACCGCCATTCAATATGATCATGGCTGATCATCCAACTCAGTATCCCGTACCTGCCTTCTCTCCATACCCCCTGATCCCCTTAGCCACAAGGGCCACATCTAACTCCCTCTTAAATATAGCCAATGAACAGGCCTCAACTACCTTCTGTGGCAGAGAGTTCCAGAGATTCACAACTCTCTGTGTGAAAAAAGTTCTTCTCATCTCGGTTTTAAAGGATTTTCCCCTTATCCTTAAGCTGTGACCCCTTCTCCTGGACTTCCCTAACATCGGGAACAATCTTCCTGCATCTAGCCTGTCCAACCCCTTAAGAATTTTGTAAGTTTCTATAAGATCCCCTCTCAATCTCCTAAATTCTAGAGAGTATAAACCAAGTCTATCCAGTCTTTCTTCATAAGACAGTCCTGACATCCCAGGAATCAGTCTGGTGACCGTCTCTGCACTCCCTCTATGGCAATAATGTCCTTCCTCAGATTTAGAGACCAAAAATGTACGCAATACTCCAGGTGTGGTCTCACCAAGACCCTGTACAACTGCAGTAGAACCTCCCTGCTCCTATACTCAAATCCTTTTGCAATGAAAGCTAACACACCATTCGCTTTCTTTACTGCCTGCTGCACCTGCATGCCTACCTTCAATGACTGGTGTACCATGACACCCAGGTCTCGCTGCATCTCTCCCTTTCCCAATCGGCCACCATTTAGATAATAGTCTGCTTTCCCGTTTTTTGCCACCAAAATGGATAACCTCACATTTATCCACATTATGCTGCACCTGGGCAAATGTTCTAGGAATTAGTCTAAACCCCACAATGGGGATTTAAATTCAAGTAATTTAAATTAAATTAATCAATAAATTAATCACCATAAATTAATTTGAAATAAGATAGGGTTACCATGAAATTATCAGATTACGGTCATAGAAACATAGATTTGTACTGTACAGAAATATAGCCCTGGTCCAACACATCCATTCCAATCCTTTTGATCATCTACATTCATCCAATTTGCCTGCATTAGGACTGTTTCCTCCTATTCTTTGCATAATTAAGCATTTGTCTAAATGTCTCTGAAACATGGTGATTATCTCTGGCTTCCACCGCCTTCTCTGATTCTCTTTAATACTCCTTCCTTTCCTCTTGTTTTGATTCCGCTACCATGGCAAAGATATGTTGACCATCTGCCCATTCTTTGCTTCCAAACACCCACATCCCATGAACAAACAAAATTTAAAAAGCAGGGGATGCCCGTGTTACATGCATTCGGGTTATAGAAATTATAGAAATCAGAAATTAAGTAAATAAACACTTTTTTAACTACCCTTGTTTATTGACACGCACAGATGATATCTGTTCGCATAATAGAAATTGTGATACATCTACTTTTCTAGGAATGTACCAAGCACGTGCCGTCAGGGTAGGCAAGGAAGGCAGTGCCTACCCTGACTAAAATTATAAAATAGTCATTATTATATATAAAATATATATAAAACATGTATAAAATGGTCATAAATAGTAAAGAAAAGGGAGAATTATGCTTCCCTCATCTCGATCTCATGGAGGCTTAATTCTCCCGTGCCTTTCATCCGCAGTACATTTAAAACACGGATGTATGTACTACTCACGTGCTGTCGATGATGCTTCAAGCCATCAGTGGTAAAGGTCCGTAAAGGCAGCTGGAATTCTGCCTTTACACCGTGGACTTCGTGCATGAGCTGCGCTGCGCAAGTTTCTTGGCGGGTTTTTCAAAGATGGATAGTGATTACCTGACGAGTTTCTCGAAGCAAACTTTCGAGGAAAAGACCAAAATAATTGAAAATGGCAGACCAACGCCGGAACTTAAAGAACTTCAACAGCGCAAAGGAACAAAAATAACTAGAACATTTAAAACAGCCTGGTACAACAGGAAACAAAGAGAGAAGAATGGATTTCATGTACAAATAATATGGTAAGTACATTTCTTTGAGCTATATGTTTTTAAATACTTTATTAAGAAATAGGACCTATTGAAGACAAATTACTAGATAAAATTCGAGAGAATAATCTGCGCATGCGCGGTTTCCAAGTTTTTTTAAAGTTGACTGACAGCTCGCCGGGGAGAGAATAATCTGCGCATGTGCGGTTTTCAAGATTTTTAAAAGCCACTGCCTATCCTGACTAATTACTCACGGCACGTGCCTGGAATGTACACGCCCTCTTCCCAGTAAAGCAGGGTCACCTGCAATGTAACATTTCGGTTGCAAGCTCTGCTTTACAGACGGTGTTTTCAAAGCTTCATGTGTTTGAAGATTCCTGATTCCAGCTGCAAACAAGATAAATTGCACACAAAAAATAGAGTCCGATTAACAAAAAATTACGGGGAAGCCAGGCATAAGTTACAGTATTTATTCCTTTTACTGGACAGTTACTTCAATGTTCTCTGTTCATTATTCTTGGCAAGTGGACATAATTGCCATGGATAGAATGTCATGTGGAAACAGCCCTTTCGGCCCAACTTGTCCACACCGACCAACGTGCCCCTTCTACACAAATCCCACCAACCTGCATTTGGCCCATATCCCTCTAAACCTTTCCATGTACCCGTCTAATTGCTTCTTAAACCTTACGATAGTCCCTGTCTCAACTACCTCCTCCTGCAGATAGTTCTTTACACCCACCTTTGTGTGAAAAAGTTACCCCTCAGATTCCTATACAATCCTGCCAGGTCAATATTTATTGCCCATCCTCAATAGCCCTTGAGAAGATGGTAGTGAGACACACACTTTAATCATTGTATTTTGAAATCATGGGCAGTCACTCTCAACTAACCTCTCAAATTCAGCTCTTTGGTCCATGCTTGCAGCAATCCTGTATTGTAGGCTGGAACCACTGGGCTTAGTGAGATATAATATCGGCATTAATGAGGAGGTCAGTAAGCAAAGGATCTTCAACCTGATGCATTAACATGGTTTCCCTTTTTACAAATACTGCCTGTCCTGCTGATAGTTTCCAACAATATTTTATTGAAGGCGATGCACTAAATAAATAGCACCATTGGCAACATCTTCCATGTATTCCTGATGAATGGGTGGTGATTAGGCAGATTGTATATGTCTTCTATAATGAGTCTGACGAAGGGTCCCCATACGAAATGTCTGTCCACTCCCCCTCACCGATAGATACAAAGTGCTAAAGTAATTCAGCGCGTCAGGCAGAAAAAGGATAAGTGACATTTCAGGTTGGGAGCCTTCTGCAGACACCCCCCACTAATACTACCTGATCAATTAGTTTCTCCAGCACTTTTACTTTGGATTAGAGTTAAATATAGTCATACAGCACAGCAACAAGCCCATTGGTCTACTGTGTCCATGTTGACCACCCTGCGACACAGGATTATCAAATAAAAGAAGATTAAACAGACTGGACAATTCTCTGGATATATTCAAAATTTAGCTCTTAGGGCTAACGGAATCAAGGGATATGGGGAGTAGGCAGGAACGCGGTACTGATTTTGGATGATCAGCCATGATCATATTGAATGGCGGTGCTGGCTCTAAAGGGCCGAATGACATACTCCTGCACCTATTGTCTATGTTTCTTTGTTTACTGTCGTCAATCAGTTTGTACTTGATATCTGTGCTTGCTGCCTTGCGTATTGTTGTGTTGTGACCTTGGCCTCCAGGCAGTGTTACAGTGCATTCTGAAAGTATTCAGACCCCTTCACTCTTTCCACATTTTGTTACGTTACAGCCTTATTTAAAAAAAAAATTATCATCAATCTACACACAATACCCCAGAATGAAGAAGCGAAAACAGGTGTTTAGCAAAGTAATTAAAAAAAACCCCTGAAATATCACATTTACATAAGTATTCAGACCCTTTGCTATGACACTCAAAATTGATCTTAGGTTCATCCTGTTTACATTGATTATCCTTGAGATGTTTCTACAACTTGATTGGTCCACCAGTGGTAAATTAAATTGATTGGACATGATTTGGAAAGGCACACACCTGCCTATATAAGGTCCCACAGTTGACAGTGTATATCTGAGCAAAAACCAAGCCATGAAGAAATTGTTTGTAGATCTCCGAGACAGGATTGTGTTGAGACACACATCTGGGGAAGGGTATAAACCAATTTCTGCAGCATTGCCGGCCTCGAAGAGCATAGTGGTCTCCGTCATTCTTAAATGGAAGAACTTTGGAACCATCAGGACTTCATAGAGCTGGCCTTCCGGCCAAACTGAGCAATCGGGGGAGAAGGGCCTTGGTCAGGGAGGTGACCAAGAACCCGATGGTCACTCTGACAGAGCTCCAAAGTTTCTCTGTAGAGATGGGAGAACCTTCCAGAAGGACAACTATATCTGCGACACTCCACCAATCAGGCCTTTTTGATAGTGGCCGGACGGAAGCCATTCCTCAGTAAAAGGCACGTGACAGCCTGCTTGGAGTTTGCCAAAAGGGTTGTTTTCTATGGTGTCCTGGTCTGATTAAACCAAGATTGAACTCCTTGGCCTGACGCCAAGCGTCCCATCTGGAGGAAACCAGGCACTGCTCATCACCTGGCCAATACCATACCTACGGTGAAGCATGGTGGTGGCAGCATCATGCTGTAGGGATGTTTTTCAGCAGCGGAACTGGGAGACTAGTCAGGATCGAGGGAAAGATGAACGGAGCAAAGTACAGAGAGATCCTTGATGAAATCCTGCTCCAGAGCGTTCTGGACCTCAGACTGGGGAGGAGGTTCCAACAGGAACCTTCCAACAGGACAACCACCCGAAGCACACTGCCAAGACAATGCAGGAGTGGCTTTGTGACAAGTCTGTGAATGCCCAGCCAAAGCCCGATCAAACATCTCTGGAGGGACCTGAAAATAGCTGTGCATCGACGCCCCCCATCCAAACTGACAGAGCTTGAGAAGATCTGCAGAGAAGAATGGGGGAAATTGCCCAAATACAGGTGTGCCAAGCTTGTAGCGTCATACCCAAGAAGACTTGAGGCTGTAATCGCTGCCAAAGGCGCCTCAACAAGGTACTGAATAAAGGGTCAGAATACTTATGTAAATGTGATATTGCAGTTATTTCTTTTTAATTACTTTGCAAAAATTTCTAAACACGTTTTCACTTTTTTATTGTGGGGTATTGTGTGTAGATTGATGCTAAACAAAAAAAGAATTGAATCCATTTTTGAATAAGGCTGTAACGTAACAAATTGTGGAAAAAGTGAAGGGGTCTGAATACTTCCTGAATGCACTGTTGACAAGTTGGAGTAAAGCACAAACCTGTAGGCGCACAACAATGAGAGGCTGTTTTGACCTAGTTGTCTTTGCCTTGGGTTTCTTCCTTATTTATTTCAATTGCTTTGCTGTCAGGCAGGCCACACCATGATATCCCATCACTGCTTGCATGGAATATTTTTATGGGTAATAGCTCAGATGCGAGTTTAGGCTTTTATCTTCATTTGTATTAAGAAGAGAAAATGCTGGATACACTCAGCAGGCCAGGCAGTGTCTGCAGAAAGAGAAACAAAATTAATGTTTCAGGTCAGAGACTCTTCATTTCAAGCAGTATCTGCAGCTTTTTGATTGTCTGCACCCGCTTTGAACAGAAGCTCGATGGTGCAACGCCACTCACTCTGCCAGTCTCGTACACGTCTGTACCAGCTACTACTGAAAGTAAATCCGTGGAAAGCAACTGATCTGGCTGGAGTCCCTGTATGGATCAGCTGGCAGAGGCATTCACAGACATACATAACCCTCACAGGACCATTCTAAGATCCCCACCTGCTTCATGAAGACCACTTTCATTCCGGTGCAAAGAAAAGTAAGGTAGCGTTATGACTGTTATGACTGCTTCCAGAGATTGGTGATGGTGCACATTAACTCCAGCCTCCCTTGATCCACTGCATTTTGCGTACCATCGCAATATGACCACAGCAGATGCCATCTCCCTGGTGCTATACTAATATCTGGATACCCAGACTACAAGGACTCCTATGTTAGGCTCCTATTTATAGCTCCGTCTTCCATGCTGTAATCCCATCCATACTCATCTCCAAACGCCCGGACCTAGGAATCACCACCCCGCTCTGCCACTGGATCCTCGGCATTCTGACCCACAAACCCCAGACGCATGAATCCAAGATGGCGTCGCGTGCACAACGCGAGGCTCTGCGTCTCCGTAGTTTTTGCAATTTAGTTTTTTTTCTGTTAATAATTACTTTAGTTTTCGCCCGGAGCACTCGAGCGAAGACTCTGTACGGCGGTCAGGAGCTACAGGAGCTCGGCCGTCTCTACACAACGAGCCCCAGAAGCGACTTTCAACTGCCGCCGGAGATCGCCAGGACCGTGGTCTAGCGGGCCAGCTCCCCCGACAGGAAGTGCCCGGAGGCGGCGCAGGGATCACAAACAAAGACGCGGGAAGCGGGGAGGCTATCGAGCTAGGCTGAAATCAAACCCGCACCAGCCAGCTCTGCCCAGCATTTTCCTCGCGAATGTCCGGTCCCTGGTGAGTAAAATCGACGAGCTAAAGCTGCGGATCACCACACACAGACGGATCGCCGACTGTAACGCCATGGTCTTCACCGAAACATGGCTCAACGACAACACCCCGGACAACGCCATCGAGCTGGAGGGGCGCACTGTCTTCAGGGCCGACAGAACAGCGGAGGACTCCGGTAAGACCAAGGGCGGCGGACTGTGCATTTATGTGAACAATTCATGGTGTACGGACGTTGTTAGGATTGGTAGTCACTGCTCTGCTGACCTGGAATACCTGATGATAAAGTGCAGGCCCTTCTATCTGCCCAGAGAATTCACATCGACTGTTATCACTGCAGTCTATGTACCCCCGGACGCTAATGCCAGGCTAGCAATGGAAGAGCTGCAAGCTGCTATCAGCAAACAACTAACTGCACACCCAGAGGGGGCATTTATTGTTGCGGGTGACACTCCAACCTTAAAACTGTACTCCCTAGATTCCACCAACATGTCTCCTGTCCAACCAGAGGAAACAATATTCTGGACTTAGTATATACTAATATTACTGAAGCCTACAAAGCCCTCCCCCTCCCCCACCTTGGACAGTCTGACCACCTCTCTCTGTTCCTGCTCCCCAAATACACACCTCTGATCAGTGGCGTAGCGTGGGGGGGGGGGGGGGGGGGGCAGTGGGGCAGTTGCCCCGGGCTCTAAATTTTTAGGGGCGCAAAAAAATTGTTGAATAAATTAAAAAAATAAAATTAAGAGGCCCGGGGAGCCGTTGGAGCGAGGAGGGGTTACCAGGAGCTGTGAGTATAAAAACAGCGCGGGCCAGGCCGCCGCTGCCGCCGCCCTGGCTCCGGGTTCTGGTCGCCGCTGCCGCTGTCCCAGCTGCCGCTGCCTCTGCCCCCCCGCACCCGCCTCTGCCCCCCCCCCCCCCCCCCCCCCCCCCCCGCCCCCGCCCCCTCCCCCCCCCCCCCCCCGCCCCGCCCCCGCCTCTGCCCCTGTTAATGAGGAGGCGCAAAACATTAAACTGCCCCGGGCGCTCAAAACCCACCCTACGCCGCTGCCTCTCATCAGACGTGTGAAACCTACAGTGAGGACAGTGAAGGTTTGGCCTGAGGGGGCTGTCTCTGTTTTACAGGAACAGTTTCAGCAAACAGACTGGAGTCTGTTTGCCACCCAGGCCACCTTTAATTCCCAAGTGGACATCAACTCATACACCTCAACCGTTTTGGACTATATAAAATTCTGCACTGATAACGTCACTACCCACAAAGAGATTAAGACCTTCCCTAACCAGGAGCCGTGGATGAGCAGGGAGGTCAGACTCCTGCTGAAGGCTCACGATGCCGCTTTCAGATCTGGCAACGCTGAGGGATACAGCTCATCTGCTCACCTCTGCTGTACAAGATGCACTGAGCAAGGTGAATGAGCACAAAGCTGCCGGCCCCGATGGCATCCCCGGGCGGGTGCTCAGGGCATGTGCTGGACAACTATCCCTGGTTCTCACTGACATTTTCAATCTGTCACTGGCCCAGGGTGTTGTCCCTACTTGCCTCAAGACATCAACCATTGTGCCAGTGCCCAAACAGTCAGCTACAGGGAGTCTCAATGACTTCCGCCCAGTGGCACTCACCCCTGTCATTGCAAAGTGCTTTGAGCAGCTGATCTTGGCTCACCTCAAAGCCAGCCTCCCACCCACACTGGACCCCAATCAGTTTGCCTACCGGACCAACAGGTCTACAGAGGACGCCATATTGGTGGCCCTACACTCTGCCCTGACCCACCTGGACAGCAATAACACCTACATCAGGTTGCTGTTCATTGATTTCAGCTCTGCCTGTAATACTGTCATCCCCGCCAGCTTGATCACCAAACTCAGCGGACTTGGCATCTCCAACTCCCTCTGCAATTGGACACTGGATTTCCTCACCAACAGACTTAAGTCTGTTAGGGTCAACAACCTCACCTCCTCCACTATAACACTGAACACCGGCGTGCCACAGGGCTGTGTACTCAGCCCTCTCCTCTACTCCCTCTTCACCCATGACTGCGTCCCTAAGTACGGATCCAACGCCATCATTAAATTTGCCGACGACACCACGGTGGTAGGACTGATCAGCGACAACAACGAATCAACCTATAGGGAGGAGGTCCAGCACCTGACCACCTGGTGTGCCAACAATAACCTCGTCCTCAACTCTAAGAAGACGAAGGAAATCATCGTTAACTTCAGGAAGACCAGAGGTGGCAGACATACCCCCATCCACATAAACGGGACTGAGGTGGAGCGCGTCTCCAACTACAAATTCCTCGGGGTACACATCTCGGAGGATCTGTCCTGGTCCCTCAACACCTCCAAGCTGATCAAAAAGGCACAGCAGCGCCTTTACTTCCTGAGAAGGCTCAAGAAAGCTCACCTGTCCCCCCAGATCCTGACCAACTTTTACCGCTGTACCATCGAAAGCATCCTGACCACCTGCTTCACAGTATGGTACAGCAGTTGCACCGTAGTGGACAGGGAGGCACTACAACGGGTGGTGAAAACTGCTCAGTATATCATCGGTGCCCCGCTCCCTGCCATGGATGCCCTCCACCGAAAACGGTGTCTGAGACGGGCCAGGAAGATCATCAAAGACCCCTCCCACCCTAATCATGGACTGTTTGCCCTCTTCCCATCAGGGAGGCAGTACAGGAGCCTCAGGTCTCGTACTAGTAGGATGAGGAACAGCTTCTACAACAACACTATCACATTGCTGAACTCGGAGTCCCGCCGATAGATTTCCCTCAATGTCCTAGGGAATATCCTGTCTGGACCTAGAGACTTATCCACTTTTATATTTTTCAAAAGTGTCAGTACTTCCTCTTCTTTGAATCTCATAGTTTCCTTAGCTACTCTACTTGTTTCCCTTACCTCACCTAACAATCTATCATGTTTTTTGATTCGGCATAAATTTAAGTTTCCAAATGAGAGGTTGAAATAATATTATCTGAATTACTCAACACAATTGAATCAATTGGATCAGTTCTAAACACGATTTTATTGAATCAATCAACGAGTCCTTCTTGACCTTCTTAAATAGAGTCATAGAGTAATACAGTGTGGAAAGAACTGCAGATGCTGGTTTAAATTGAAGATGGACATAAAATGCTGTAGTAACTCAGCCACACCGGCAGCATCTCTGAAGAGAAGGAATGGGTGAGGTTTCGGATCGAGACCCTTCTTCAGACTGATGATGCACAAACTTGGATTGCTTTTGCTGGAAGGAGCAGCTGAGAGAACACCTGATAAAAGTATCTAAAATTATGAGAGACAAAGATAGGGTGGATGGTCCGAACCGTTTTGTCAAAGACTAGAGGGCCCAGCTGTAAGGTGAGAGGTGCAAAGTTTAAAGATGTGTGGGACAAGTTTTTTTACATAGATGGGTGCCAGGAACATGTTCCAGGGGTGGTGAAGGCAGATATGATGGAGGCATTTAAGAGGCTTTTGCACAGGCACATGGATATGCAGAGAATGGAGGGATATCGATCACATGCATGCAGAGGAGATGGTTTTACCTTGTCATCTGGTCCAGCATGCACATTATGGACCAAGTGCCTATTTATGTGCTCTACTTTTCTATGTTCTTGACCAGAGCATGATAAGAACAAGGGACATCATTAATGTACTTCGAATGTCCCATACGTTTGTCTCTTTTTTCAGTGCATTAACCAGTAGTGTTTATTCCAAGGGTGATTGTGTTAACACATTTGCTTGTAAATTGATTGATATAAGATGTCCTGGGGTAAACCTGTGCTGAACCAGTGTACAGTTTTCACAATAATTCAAACAGATTTACAAATGAAGCTGTTAATTATATCTACTTGCTCATATTTGATATCACTCTTTGTGTGTGAGATGTGTTTGTTTACCTGTGTTCACATATGTGTTTAGCTTATGTGTGCTTTTCCTTTCTATGATCCAAAAGACATGCAGAAAATGTGCAAACTTACAAATGAACAATAAGGAATTTTCGAAAATGTCTGAAAATGTTTGTCAGGTTGCCCACACTCAAATGAATGCAACAAAAAAATATAAGAAATAGGACCAGGGGGAGACAAACAATCCCTGGACTCAGCCATTTAGTATGATCTTGGTTTTAATTTCACTTTCCTGCTGGATCTCCATAATCCTTGATTCTTGCTCACCTCTGTTTCACACGTCACAGAAATGCTGAAACCCTCAATCTATTCCCCTCATAATTGTATACATTTCTATAATATCACCCCTCAGTCTCCTGCACCCCCCAGTCTATGGCATCTTTCCTATGTCAATGTGACCAAAACTGAACGCAAGTCTCCTAACCTAGCCTGTGTAAGAAGGAACTGCAGATGCTGGTTTAAACCGAAGATAGACACAAAAAGCTGGAGTAACTCAGCGGGACAAGCAGCATCTCTGGAGAGAAGGAACGGGTGACGTTTTGGGTCTGAAGAAGGGTCTCGACCCGAAACATCACCCATTCCTTCTCTCCAGAGATGCTGCCTGTCCTGCTGAGTTACTTCAGCTTTTTGTATCTATCCTAACGTAGCCCCGCCAACAATCTGTATAACCACCACATAACATCTTAACTTTGGTATTCATTTCCCTGACTCTTGAAGGCCAGTGCGCCAAAACTATTCTTTAGCGTTGCATTTAGCAGTGACACCGCTTTCAGGGAACTCATAGGTAACCTCTGCTCTACCGCACGCCCCAGGGACCCGACCATGAAGTGCTTGCCCAGATTTTGACCTCAAAATTCAAAACCTCACACTTATCTGAATTAAACCCATTAGCCCACTTGCTCAGCTGATCGAGATCCCACTGTAATTTTTGATACGATGTGATAGAAAGATATGATATGATACAATATAACTTTAATTATCCCAGGAGGAAATATCTGAATATCTGCATATCCAGGTGGGAAGATAACCATCTTCACTGTCAACCCATATCAACTATTTTTTAGTGAATTTTTAGTTAAAGCCTATTTTTTCGTACATTCTCATCTCAATCATTGATATAGATGGCAAACAGCAATGGGCCTAGCATCTCTCTCTGAGACACAGCACTAGTCACAGGCCTCTGGTCTTAAAACAACTTCTGAACAATATTTCCTGCCTTGAAGCAAATTCTGAATCCAGTTAGCTAGTCAAGTCAAGTCAAGTCACTTTTATTTCTATAGCACATTTAAAAAACAACTCTCATTGACCAAAGTGCTATACATTGGTGGAGGTACTAATGTTATACAACAGTGGTTCACAGATTAAATACATACATAAATACATACATATAGTCCTCCCTCAGAGGACGTCAAGAAAGGCTTGAGATTAAAGATGAGTTTTAAGTCTCGACTTAAAAGAGTCGATGGAGGGGGCAGTTCTGATGGGAAGAGGGATGCTGTTCCACAGTCTAGGAGCTGCAACCGCAAAGGTGCGGTTGCCCCTGAGCTTATGCCTAGACTGTGGGATGTTCAGTAACCACAAGTCGGCCGATCTGAGGGACCTGGAGGTGGTGTGGTGGGTAAGCAGACTTTTGATGTAGGTGGGGGCAAGCCCGTTAAGGGCTTTGTAAACATAAAGAAGGTTCTTGAAATTTATTCAGAACCGCACAGGGAGCCAGTGGAGAGAGGCCGGCATCGGGGTGATGTGGTCCCTTCTTCGGGTGCCCGTCAGGAGTCTCGCTGCAGCGTTTTGGACCAGTTGCAGGCGGGACAGGGAAGATTGGCTGATGCCAGTGTAAAGGGAGTTGCAGTAATCGAGGCGGGAGGAGATAAATGTGTGGATGATCTTTTCGAGGTCGTCAAACTGGAGGAATTGTTTTATTTTAGTTATCGTCCGAAGCTGGAAGAAGCTAGCTTTTACCACGGCATTGACTTGTTTGTCAAATTTCAATGCTGAGTCAAATATCATGCCAAGGTTTTTGATGTGAGGTTTGAGTAATGGGGTAAGGCTTCCAAGGCTGCCTGCTATCGTTTTGATTGAGTCCGAGGGGCTGAGAAGAATGATCTTGTTTAGTTGGCTAGCTCGCTCTCTCTGGATCCCATATGATCTAACTTTCCAAAGCAGTCTACCATATAAAGAAATAAGTCGGAAGAAAGTGTAGATGGATTGGTCAGTAAGCTTGCAAGTATCTTAAATGATGACACCAAATTTGGAGAGTTCCTGACATGTTTGCCTACATTGGGAGGCATTGAGTATAAGAGTAGGAATTCATGTTACAGCTTTATAAAACATAGGTTCGGCTTTATTTGGATAAATGTGTATAGTTATCTGTCACCCCATTACAGGATGGATGTGGGGGTTTAGAGAGAGAGTTTAGAGGATGTTTACCAGGATGCTATCTGGATTATAGGGTGTTTGCTAGGAGTAGAAACTGGACAAACTTGAAGTGTTATCTCTAGAGCATTGGAGTCTGAGGGGAGACTCAATAGCCGTTTAGAACATTTTGGGAGGCATAGGTACGATCGATAGACAGAATCATTTTCCCAGGGTGGAAATGTCAAATACTAGAGGGCATAGCTACAAGGTCAAAGAGGGAAAGTTTAAAGGAGACTTGTGAGGAAGTTTATAACTCAGAGAGCAGTAGGTGCCTGGAACATGCTCCGGGAGTGGAGGTGATGTAAACAGATATGATAATGGCATTTACATGATGTTTATTCAGGCACAAGAATATATAGGAATATGGACCATGTGCGGGGAGAAGGGGCTAGTTGAATCTAGCATCATGTTCAGCACAGACCTGGACCAAAGGGGCTATTTTTGTAAACTAATGTTCAGTGTAATATGCTGTAGGTTGGATAATCTACTCAATTTTAGTCTTAATTTGATTTATTCCTTATGTGTATTTTTTGATCCACTCTTTAATAATCAATTGATAAATCATTTCCTTACCAGTACAAAACAAGACGGTGCAGGATCAGTGCAGAAGGTGCAGGATCAGTTCACCTTCACATGTAAACATTGTCCCTTCCAAACATTAATTGATATTGTTTAAAAGATCAATTGACAGTCCAAATAATCAAACAAATAGAATGATTGGAACTTCAGGTTACTTGCTAATTGGATTGAATGTGCCGCACACATATGCGCACACACACACACACACACACATACACACACGCACACACGCATACACGCATACACACGCACAAACTCCAAGAAAGTTTCTGTTTCTATTCTGTGAATTAAAAATTATGGAGTGGTGGGAAAAATCAATCAAAAATGTTTTGTCTCATAATATCCATTGGAATTCAGTTGGAAAATGCTTCTGAGTAGAAAATAAGTGAAAGCAGCAATGGTCTTGGTTTCAAGGCCACGCAGGAAGGTTAATCATTGCTGGGTAGCACAGGCCAATAAGTTGTGCATGTTTAATAACTGCTGAGTTCAAATCATGGCATTGAACATTCAGGGTAGAAACAGTCCCTGTAGCCCATTCGCTCATGAAAGTTTATGCTCCACATGAGCCTCTGTTTATTCATCTCACCCTATTATCATAAACCTCCATTCCTTTCTCCCTCCAAGGGTTTAACTAACCTTCCTGTTAAATTCCAAAAGGGTTTGTTGAAAATAGGCATCAGTAAAAGAGTACAGAAGAAAACTGTGATGGTAACAATATATTTTTTTATAAAACCTGTTTATTTTTGCCTATTATCTAAATTACAAACTTAATAAAGAATGAAAATCTTACAAGATTTGGATGAGTTGATCTCTCCCAAGTTTTGGACTTGCTCAGTCATCTGGGTCATCACTGATCTGTGTTCTTAAATGGTGCTAGTTCCATGGTGTGACTGGGTCTCACCCAAACTCAGTAGATGTTTCACAATTTCATCTCCTTGTTTTTCAGCTTTCCAGAGAACAAGGTCCAACATTCCTTCAGGTCTCCCCTCGGTCTCCGATGCTCCAGAGAAAATATAAGAATGAGGCCATTCAGCTCCTCATGTCAGCTCTGCTCTGCCATTCAATAAGATCATGCTTGATCATTTCATCCACTGAAGGATATTGGTGAACCAAATGATTTTTTATTATGAACAATAACTGGGATTCAACCTAATTTCTCCAATTTTAATCCTTCAAGCACCTGTCTATTCATTTAACAATGCAGTTACCATACACCTAGAGAGGATGAGTCAAGTTTAGGAGGTCCATGTACCGAAATCACTGGACTGGCAGGAAAACCAAATGTAATTGCTAGTGGAATGTCAACCTTATTCTCTGGAAAGCTGAAATACAAATACAAAGAGATGAAATTTGGGTGAGGTCCCAATGGGAACATTGCATTCATTCTGAGATGGCACATCCCATACATGATGCATTAATAATGCAACGGATGCAACACAAACCTATTGGATTTACACCAAAGAACTAAATAACGACAGGTTGCTTAAACTAGTCTTATAATCAACATAATATCGCAGATTAAGAAGGGGAAAGATTGGACTATTTAAGGTGTTTATAGGATTTGGTAGGGGAGGCAGACAAATTATTTCCTTCGCTAAGTGAGTCCAGATGCAGGAGAATGTTTTTGTAATTACCCCTTGATCCGATGTGCTTTATAAATTCCACATTTTCTAGCATTGTCAATTGAAAGTATATCTGGTCTAGTTAACTCCATCCAACCCTCTTTCTGCATCTTTCTTTTGTACATGTATAACCTTCACATTCTCAACACCCTTGGTGAAGAAACTCCTATGTTAATGTGACACACACAACACCACAATTAGTTTTTGTGGTTCTTTACATGGTCTTTAAGTGTTATGAAGCATTGTCAATGCAAGTTTACCTTATGAAGCCATTACTAATGCCCACACCAGAGGAATGTGCATTTAGCGGGTCTCAACAAATGTGCGGGTGGTGATTGCAGTATTTAATTATTAAGCTCTAATTCTGGGTAAATCAGGAATTCTAATAGTCACCTGCAATTGGCATCTACTTCCCTCAAGAGGAAAAATGTGGCTTAGTCCCGGTTTAACCCTTCAGTATCAAAATCTATAATAATAATAATAATAATAATAAATACTTTATTGATCCCCTCGGGGAAATTCAGATGTCCAGAAGCCCCCAACCAACAAACCCACAGATTCAAAACGAACGCAGACAGAAAATACATAGAATACACTGTGGACACTACCTGAGAACAATAAATACTTAAAACTTAGTTTGATATATAATGGAGGTTGCAAAGAGCATTAACCTCCTATTTGGTTTTCTGCTGCCTTTAGCTTTTTTGTTCAATCAGAGAATTTCACACCTGTCTGACACTTTGTGAATTATATTCACATAATGCGGGTGCAATTCAATTGGAATTTGAGCAAAATTATAAAATAATTATCAGTAATTAACAAACAAAGGCATCGTTAAGAAATAACTTCATGAAAAGGGACCTTTGTACCACTCTCGGTGTCTTCGCGTAATTACAATTGGCTGCTGAAAGGATTCTTAACTGTAGTTGTGGATTAAACGCAAAAACAAAAGATTTATTATAATACATTCAATATATGGCGGGGAATAAACTGCAAAAATAACAAGCCAATATTGTGGTAAATATTACACAGATTCTCACATCACAATGATGTCAACACACACTAAACTTGCTGTTCTGTTATAATTTATACAAATTCTAAACATCAATAGATCATTAGCCATAAAAGACTCTGGAAGACGAGTAAAAGTGCATTTCCTACTATTGCAGTTTTAAACTTTTGGGTTCTGCAAAGTACATTTAGCCTAAGATCTAAAAACTACAGAATATGGGTGTAGGCCACTGAGGGAAGTGAAGATACCAAATAGGATGTTAGCCTTCATTAGCCAGGGCATACAATATCAAAGTATGGAGCTCACAGTATAAATTTGTAACACTTTATTTGCATTCCAGCTGGAATATTGATTACCACACTATAGGAAGGGTGGAAATGTAATGGAAAAGTGCAGAAGATATTTAGCTTGATGTTGACACAAGGAACTGCAGATGCAAAACATAAATTGCTGGAGTAACTCAGCTGGTCATGCAGCTTCTGTGGAGGGAATGGATAGGTAGTGTTTATTTCCAGAACGTCATCCATCTATTCCCTCACAGATGAGCTACTCCAGCACTTTCTGTTTTACTTAGATTTTGTCCGGGGTGGAATGTTTCAGTTGTGACGGAGCGCCGCAGTGGTGCAGTGGTAGAGTTGCTGCTTTACAGCTTCAGAGATCCGGGTTCGATACTGATTACAGGTGCTGCCTGTATGCAGTTTATATAGAAACACAGAAACATAGAAAATAGGTGCAGGAGTAGGCTATTTGGCCCTTCGAGCCTGCACCGCCATTCAATATGATCATGGCTGATCATCCAACTCAGTATCCTGTACCTGCCTTCTCTCCATACCCCCTGATCCCTTTAGCCACAAGGGCCACATCTAACTCCCTCTTAAATATAGCCGAAGAACTGGCCTCAACAACCTTCTGTGGCAGAGAGTTCCAGAGATTCACCACTCTCTGTGTGAAAAATGTTTTTCTCATCTCGGTCCTAAAAGATATTCCCCTTATCCTTAAACTGTAACCCCTTGTTCTGGACTTCCCCAACTTCGAGAAAATTCTTCCTGCATCTAGCCTGTCCAACCTCTCAAGAATTTTGTAAGTTTCTATAAGATCCCCCCTCAATCTTCTAAATTCTAGCGAGTACAAGCCGAGTCTATCCAGTCTTTCTTCATATGAAAGTCCTGACATCCCAGGAATCAGTCTGGTGAACCTTCTCTGTACTCCCTCCATGGCAAGAATGTCATTCTTCAGATTAGGAGACCAAAACTGTACGCAAATCTCCAGGTGTGGTCTCACCAAGACCCTGTACAACTGCAGTAGAACCTCCCTGCTCCTATACCCAAATCCTTTTGCTATGAAAGCTAACATACCATTATATTCTCCCTGTGACCATGTGGGTTTTCTCATGGTGCTCCAGTTTCCTCCCACACTCCAATGATGGACAGGTTTGTGGGTTAATTGGCTGGTAAAATTGTAAAATATCCCCAAGGGTGTAGGATAGTGCTAGTGTACGGGGTGATCACTTGTCAGTGTGGGCTCGGTGGGCCAAAGGGCCTGTTTCCTCACCGTATCGTTAAAGTAATGTCGAAAGTGAGGAGATACTGATTAGGCTTGTGATGGAGGAGTACAAGGAAGGAACATGACTGAGTTTATGAACGCGAATAGTGAGAAGCTTTTTGCAACAATAGAGATATCTAAAACCACGGTTTCAGATACGATACGATAAAACATTATTCATCTCCAGAGGGAAATTGGTCTGACGACAGTCACAACACACAAGGTACACAAAAACTTGAAATTAATAGTGAAAACAAAAAGAAAAAGACAGGCGACTGTTGACTGGCTGCCGTGTGCACAGTGCCTTCACCGGAACAAATGAACAAACAAACGAACACAGGCTTATCCCCTGGGCAGAGGATACTAAACCAGTGCCACTCCCCTCCCCCAGACCAGGCTCCCCTTTTTCTTACATGCCGGGTCCCCCTTTGTTCTCCCATGCCGGGTCCCCATTATCTTCCCCTCCCCTCTCACATTCATTGACTGCGATGCCCCAATGCCACTGAGGCACCCATTGCCGCTGAGGCCCAGGTTGCCGCCGAGGTTCGAGCTCCCGTCGAGGCACCCAGTGCCGCCGCCGAGGCATCCATCCATCGCCGCCACCTCTAAGGCTCCTTCGGCCCGGACAAGCCTTGCCGTCCAGCTTCACCGCAGTCCCCTGAGAGGCCAGGAATATGACCCCACTGCCCGGGAAGGTGGTGAATGCAGGTACTCTCACAGTGTTTAAATTGCATCTGGATGAGCACTTGAATTACCAAGGCACAGAAAGCTACAGAAAAATACTGGTAAATGGGGTTAGTGTGGTCAGCATCCTCTGAAAACTCTGAAAGCGACTTCATTCTGAAATCACCCCATTACACGCCCCAGCAGTATTTCTATCAGACGAATAGAGAAATAAACTGTCTGGATCCAGAGACGACAGACTTGCTAGAACAGGCTGTAACAAGCCCAGTCAGAAAATGGCTGAGGAAACATCAAAGTAAGAAATGCTTCTTGCTTTGAGACTTGCCAGAAAGTAAAGGTAGTGCTATGATAGTCATCCGTCAGCTACAACATGGAACATATTCAACATGCATCTACTCTTCTGAAGATATGACATTTAGTAGCCACAGGTTTAGAATTGTGTTGAATATTGATGCAATTGAACCTAGTGTCAGGGATATTTAAGCTATGCAATGAATCATAAAGTTATTAAACTCTCAGATGGCGCTGTTGAATTCGCTTTGGAGTGATGTTTGTACAAAGGAATTGATATGAGTCAACATATAATTTAAATATTTTCAGAACATTGAGCGGCTATACTATCTGCTAATAAAATTATGATGCCATTTAAGATTTAATACAGTGAACAGTGTATATTAAAATATTGTTAAAATATTTTCAGAGTCTATTAAAGGTTACAGTATGCGGTGGACATTTGGATCATTGAGTCCAATTCCGATTCTACATAGAAGTTATCTCTCTATATCACTCTCATCATGTCAATTTTTTTTCTTAGGAGTAAATTTCACCAGCAATTTGTCCTGGACCAGCCAGATCGAAGCAACGGCCAAGAAAGCACACCAATGCAACCACTTCCTTATAAGGCATATCCTCAACAACCCTCAATAAATTATACCAATGCGCTGTTGTTGTTGTTCGTCCATCGTAGTCGAAGAAGACCATGACCTGAGATTTTGTTTGTGGGTTGGGAGGTGACTGGTGAGACCGATCCAGGCTCGCCCGCATATGGGACACAGTTGGGTGGGTGCTGCAGTGGAAGTTGAAGTGGCTCGAGCCTTACGCACGGCACGTTTCCTCTGAGTTTCAGCGGTGCGCTTCTTCAGGCTCTCCTGTGGTGATCTTGCTTCGCCCAGTTGGACAGTACGGGTCCTGGAGTCATAACCTGCGCTTGACTTGGATTAAGGTGAGGGAGAGTAGCGCAAATCGGCAACCTCACTCTCGTCCTGGCCTGTCTGGATCCAGTGGCAAGACGTAGTCAAGACGGCTGGCGATAGGTCAGGATGCAGTGGATGGCCACCAGTGTTCTGCGTGAACATTGTGCCCTAATTGCACTCCACGACGCTTTGCTGGGTGCACCTTTCTACCCGTTGGAAATGGTGGTCTCCTCCGCGTATTCCTCGGGATCCAGTCTTCACCTTTCCTTAATAAGGTAATAGCCACAAGGGAGTGGAGGTTTGCATTTGGTGTTTCCCTTCCCTCCAGGGTGCTATATGGAGGACGCCTGTGCTTGATTTTGTTTAACGTGGGGAGACTGGTGCACAGGCAGCCACCCCATGGTCCTTGACAGATCTGGAGCAGGATCCGGTGACATGGAAACAAGTCAACCGGAAACAAGTCGACTGGAGACCCTTTTCTGCTGCAGTCTTCATCCTCCTTCCCAGCCGTTGTGATGCTCCACCAACGTCAGCCATTGTCCTCCGCCTGTTCCACCAATGAGGTCTTGGTTGGATTGCTCTTTGTCAGAGACCTCCCCCTCGAACTTACTGCCATGGGTGACCCTACCAGGAGCATGGCTCCAGACGGCATCGCTCCCAGGATCCCAGGTCCACACAAGCTTCTCCACAAGGTGACAATCCATGGAGAAGCAATGCGCTGTAGAAAGCATTTTTTCGTGATGCATCATAGCATGGTTTGGGAACAGCTTCATCCAAGACTACAAGAAATTTCAGAGAGTTGTAGATGTAGCCCAGACCATCATGCAAACCAACCTCCCTGTCATTGACTTTTTTAACTACACTTCACTGCCTCGGCAAGGCCAGCAACATATTGAAGGACAAGTCTCACTTCAGTCACTCCTTCCTCTCCCCTCTCCACAAGAGGTACAGAAGTTTGAAAAGGCATACCTCAAGATTCAGGGACAGTTTTGTCCCAGCCGTATAAGGCAATGAACCATCCTATCACTAACTGGATAGTGGTTCTGACATAAACTGTCTTTAATCGGACTTTACTGCATTTGAGGGAGTGCAGCGTAATTTCTCCAGGTTAATTCCCGGGATGGCGGGACTGACATATAGAAACATAGAAACATAGAAATTAGGTGCAGGAGTAGTCCATTCGGCCCTTCGAGCCTGCACCGCCATTCAATGTGATCATGGCTGATCATCCAACTCAGTATCCCGTACCTGCCTTCTCTCCATACCCCCTGATCCCCTTAGCCACAAGGGCCACATCTAACTCCCTCTTAAATATAGCCAATGAACTGGCCTCAACTACCCTCTGTGGCAGAGAGTTCCAGAGATTCACCACTCTCTGTGTGAAAAAAGTTCTTCTCATCTCGGTTTTAAAGGATTTCCCCCTTATCCTTAAGCTGTGACCCCTTGTCCTGGACTTCCCTAACATCGGGAACAATCTTCCTGCATCTAGGCTGTCCAACCCCTTAAGAATTTTGTAAGTTTCTATAAGATCCCCTCTCAATCTCCTAAATTCTAGAGAGTATAAACCAAGTCTATCCAGTCTTTCTTCATAAGACAGTCCTGACAGCCCAGGAATCAGTCTGGTGAACCGTCTCTGCACTCCCTCTATGGCAATAATATAATGAAAGAATGGATCGACTAGGCTTATATTCACAGGAATTTAGAAGGATGAGAGGATATCTTATAGAAACATATAAAATTCTTAAGGGTAGATGCAGGAAAAATGTTCCCCATGTTGGGGGAGTCCAGAACCAGGGGTCACAGTTTAAGAATAAGGGGTAGGCCATTTAGGACTGAGATGAGGAAAAACTTTTTCACAGAGAGTTGTGAATCTGTGGAATTCTTTGTCATAGAAGGCAGTGGAGGCCAATTCACTGGATGTTTTCAATAGAGAGATAGATATAGCTCTTAGAGCTAACAGAATCAAGGGATATGGGGAGAAAGCAGGAACGGGGTACTGATTTTGGATGATCAGCCATGATCATATTGAATGGCAGTGATGGCTCGAAGGGCCGAATGGTCTACTCCTGCACCTATTTTCTCTGTTTCTGTTTTATCTTGTACTAAACATGATTCCTTTTATCATGTATTTATATACTGTGGACTGCTTGATTGTAATAATGTATAGTCTGTTCACTGACTGGATAGCATGCAACAAAAAAGTTTGTTCACTGTACCTCGGTACATATGACAATAAAAAACTAAATTAAGCTAAACCTCCTCTTAGTGAACGAGGGAGGTCAAGTGACTGAAGTGTCAATTGGGGTGCACTTTGCAACCAGTGACCATAATTCTATTAGTTTTAAAGTACTTACTAGACCAAGTGCAGACCCGTTGGGTCTGTTTCCCCAACGGCGTTTGCGGGGGTGAAGGGGGGGTGGGCTGCGGCATCACACTCACATTAACCACCACCCCAAACACACAGGTGGGGGGGGGAGAAGAGGGGAGGGAGGGGAGGGAGGGGGGAGAGGGGGAGGAGGAAAAAAATGGGACAGATTTGGGAGGGAAAGGAGAGTGGGGTAGGGGGTGACAGAGGGGGATGGGGAGAGGGATATGACAATAAAAAACTAAATTAAGCAAAAACCTCTTATGGAATTGGTGAGGGAGGTCAAGTGACTGAAGTGTCAATTGGGTGCACTTTGCAACCAGTGACCATAATTCTATTAGTTTTAAAGTACTTACTAGACCAGTGCAGACCCGTTGTTTAAACACCCACCAAACACACAGGGGGGGGGAGGGGGGGGTGAGAAGAGGGGAGGGAGGGGAAAGGGGGGGGGGAAGGTGGGACAGAAAGGAGGGGGGGGGGGGGAGGGGGGGGGGGGAGGGAGAGGGAGAGGGGGATGGGGGGGGGGGGAGAGAGGGCAAAGAGTGGGGGAGAGGGAAGGGAGGAGAGAAGTGGAAGAGTGGGGAGGGAGGGGTAGGGAGAGTGGTGGAGGAGGAACAGAGGGGGGGTAGGGGGAAGGGGGCAGGGGGAGAGAGAGGGAAGGAGGGGGGGTAGAGAGGGAATGGGGGGTGGGGGAGAGAGGGCTGGGTGGGAGAGGGAGAGGGGTGAGGAGAGGGAAACATAGAAACATAGAAATTAAGTGCAGGAGTAGGCCATTCGACCCTTCGAGCCTGCACCACCATTCAATATGATCATGGCTGATCATCCAACTCAGTATCCTGTACCTGCCTTCTCTCCATACCCTCTGATCCCTTTAGCCACAAGAGCCACATCTAACTCCCTCTTAAATATAGCCAATGAATAGGCCTCAACTACCTTCTGTGGCAGTAATTCCAGAGATTCACCCACTCTCTGTGTGAAAAATGTTTTTCTCATCTCGGTCCTAAAGGATTTCCCCCTTATCCTTAAGCTGTGACCCCTTGTCCTCGACTACCCCAACATCGGGAACAATCTTCCTGCATCTAGCCTGTCCAACCCCTTAAGAATTTTGTAAGTTTCTATGAGATCCCCCTCAATCTTCTAAAATCTAGTGAGTACAAGTCGAGTCTATCCAGTTTTTCTTCATATGGAAGTCCTGACATCCCAGGAATCAGTCTGGTGAACCTTCTCTCTACTCCCTCGATGGCAACAATGTCTTTATGGGCATTGTGACATCACACGATGGAACGTTCACAGGGGCTGGGGCTGCTTCTATGGGTGAGAAGCCAGTTTTTTTTTAATATTGGGGGGGGGGGGGGGAGAAGGATTTGATTAAAAATGTGTACATAAACGCGACGAAATGTAATCAGGAGTGGATACTTTGAAAGAAAAGTGAAATCTCTACCGAAATGGAAAATATCTCGGCGATTCTGCGTCTGGTTTCGGAGTAGCAAGGAATCAAAGGAAGAAATGCGGCCGGCATCCAGACGGACGGACTCCGGACGGCGGCAGCCACACAATTTTAAAGATAGAATAGATAGATGGAGACAGGTCGGACTGGTCCACGAGTTACGATCGCAAATTGGGGCAAGGCCACTTTTGGAAACAATGGGTGGCATCTTGTAGAAGTCAATTGGGTGAGTCTGATTGTAGGTAAGCGGATAGCTGGCAAGTGGGAGGTTTCAAAAGTGAGATAACAAGCGTTCGGGGCAACGTGTTCCTGCTGGGCTGAAAGGCAAAGCCGGCAAATATAGGGAACCATGGTTGACGAAAGTTGTTTGGGTCTGGTCAGGCATACATCACGTCAGGATCAAACAGACCCCTTCGTGAGTATAAGAAATGGAGGAGTACACCCAAAAGGCAAGAGATTCTAACAGGTATACTGAGGGTATAAAGGGGTCTCGGGAGAGAATAGGTCCCTTAACACATCAGTATGGCCGTCTTTGTTTTGAGCCACAAAAGATAAATATTTCTCATCTGTTTTTACTGAGTAGAAAATAATGGAAACTAAGGAATTGAGGCACGAGTTGTGATCTACTAAGATTTGGATGTGCAAGTACTGATTTGAGATTGTCAGCATGACGTTTTTCATGGGAAATCATTTCTCACTACCTAGGAGAGCTTTTGAAGAGGTCACCAAGATGAGAACAGGTCAGTGGGCATTGAGTACATGGATTTTACTTCGGAGTGAGTGACTACATGAAGAGCGCGCTCAGCACGCATGCGCGGCATTTCATTCAGCAGTGCAACAGCGGCCGCATCGGGAGTCAAGCGCTCCCGCTATGGGGTGAAAGAACGGACCGTCAGGTAAGCTCTGAGGTCGGGTTTTCTTTCACAGGGAGCCTTCTGCTTTATTTCAGGCAGAGAAGAAAGGCTCTTGGACAAACATGTCCCCCGCTCGACTCCACGGAGGAGCGTTCCATCTGGGGGGGGGTAGCCACAAGGCGGTAGGACCGCTTACCCGGCACTTCGCTATTCCCCGACACCGTGCCGAGCCCAGCCCGCTAGCGCCTGAGCAGCGGGCTGGAAGTAAAGCTACCGATGAAGTGTCCGACTTGTCGGACGGAAGAAACGTATACAGCTCCAGAGAACTGTGAGTCCCTCAAAGTGCCGGCTGTAAACAGCCAAAACTGGGGGCACGTTGGGGCAATTATTCGGAACCAGGAGCTAAAACTGCAGCGGATCCTCAGGCTCCTGACGTCAGCCATCACATCGTTTGCTCGTTCCGTGGACAAATACGAAGATGACCACAACCTTCGTCAACAAATCATAAGACCTGCCATAATATCTTAAATTTGCCGGGTTGTGCAAAACCCCAGCCACTGAGCTAGACCCACCGCTCTTTGGCAAAAACCTCACAAAGCATACGAAGGATATGGAAGAGGCCTTAAAAAACTTTCGGTCTCATGAGGGCAGGCCCCGGGACGAGCAAACCAAAAACAATAATTCCTAAGCAGCAGCACCTCATCGCGTCCATCAGTTGACGTCTACCATATGGGACTGGTGAAAGCTCGGGGTCCGCATTCTATCACCGGAAGTCTTCTTTAGACCAGGGCCCAGAGCGGACCCCATGGAAAATGCGCCACCCCCCAGCATCACTGCCACGTCAGACAACGTGCAAGACTTGTTGGACCGGCAAGAAACAGAAGAATACCCATAACCATGGAGGTAGGTGGGTCTGGTTCCTACCAGTGTATAGAAAATAGGGGCTTAATACTAACTGGGGGGAGATTACACCTGTTTAAAGAAGCACGGGAGTCTATCACGAGTGATCAGAATATACTCAATGGCATTAGTGGATACAAAATACAATTCATACTAGAAAAATTGCCACCAGTTCAACATTCACCCCAGAGGGTATTTTCCATCTCTGTTAAAGAAACGAGAGGGACAAGCTGAACTGGTGAGACTAATTACAAAGGGTATCATGGGAAAACATGAACCCTTGGAATTCATATCAAATATATTCATTAAACCCAAAAAAGATGGTGGATGTCGCATCATCATTGACTAAACTTCACTAAATATGTTTGTTAAGTATATACATTTAAAAATGGAAATGGTTGTTACTGCCAAACAACTAATTTCCAAAGGATACTTCATGGCAAGCATTGATCTTAAAGATGTTTACTATTCAGTACCATTCACAAGGATCATCGCAGATACCTGAAATTTACCTGGATGGGGCAGCTATGGCAGTTTAAAGCGTTACCCAATGGGTTCACATCAGCCCAAGATTATTCACCAAGATACTAAAACCAGCTCTGGCAATATTAAAAAGACAAAAACATATTGTCATGGCATATCTTGATGATATCTTAATAGTAGGCAAGACCATGGAATTGACTATGTTAGCTGTATCATCTACCAAACAGTTGTTCGAAACCCTGGGATTGTCTTACATCCAGATAAATCTAAGTTGAAGCCATCCACAATCATGGACTACTTGGGCTTCACAATTAATTCAGTCTATGTGACTGTAACATTGCCAAGAGACAAAACAGTTGAATTGGCACAATCATGCAACAATTTAATGGTCAACGAACGACCAACTATTCGACAAGTAGCAGAGTAATTGGGAAAATGGTAGCAGCATTTCCGGCTACACAATTCGGACCTTTGCACTGTCAAAACTTACAAAGAGCAAAGGTACAGGCACCAAAACGACATACAGGTCATTATGAGCGTGTCATGAAGTTACCCACTGAAGCAATATCAGAACTACAGTGGTGGGCAAAAAACGTTTGGCATAGTTTTCAGCCCTATTATCATCACTAACCCTACGTTAGTTATCCAAACAGATGCCAGTGCTCAAGGCTGGGGAGCAACTAACTCCATATCCAGCACAGGTGGTAGATGGACTAACCCAGAGTCATCATTACCACTTACACTGGGCATTAATTATCTAGAGATGTTGGGTGACTTTTATGGTTTAAAAGCATATGCATCAAATATGCATCACTTGCATGTACGGTTACAAATAGATAATACTACGGTGGTGGCCTACATTAACCATATGGGCGGCATAAAATCGGTATCATGCGACAAGTTGGTCAACACAATTTGGCAATGGTGTGTCGAAAGACATGTTTGGCTATCAGCAACTTACCTGCCAGGTAAGCTAAATACAGTGGCAGACACCAGGTCACGTAAATTTAATGACAACATCGAATGGATGTTAAACCCAATAAATTTGCAAAAGTTATCAAGCAATATGGCACGCCAGATATCGATTTATTTGCATCAAGGCTAAATCACCAGGTACCTATGTATGTCGCTTGGGAACCAGACCCTGAGGCAGCAGCGGTAGATGCGTTCGCGTTGGATTGGGGAAATTCTTCTTCTATGCATTTCCTCCCTTCTGCCTCATCAGTCGGGGATTACGCACAATACAAATGGACTCTGCTTCAGGTATTTTGATAGCACCCGACTGGCCTACGCAGCCATGGTTCCCAATACTCCATGACATGGTTGTTGAAACTCCGATGGTATTCCCCAGAGACCCAGAGTTATTAACACCCAGTGTCGGGCACAAGCCACCCGTGCCATGAAAAAATCAAACTCCTGGGTTGCAGATTCTGCACAAACCACTTCTGGGACTGGGATTATCAGAACAAACCGTCAACACCATGTCAGCATCCCTCCGAACATCCACTAAAAAACAGCACTTGTCCAGCATCAAAAAATGGGAGAAGTACTGCTTGGATACAGGGACCACCTACTCAACCGCTACAGTTACCAACGTACTGGAATTCCTGGCGAACCTTCACCACGATGAAGGACTCAGCTACAGAGCCATCAACACAGCTAGAAGTGCCCTGCCTGTCTATTTAAAACCAGCTCCAGGACAACAGGCCATGGGGTCCCACCCGCTGGTGGTCAAACTAATGAAGGGTATTTACAACTCTAACCCCCTAGACCAAGGTACACCCATATATGGGATGTCAGTGTGGTCCTGACATACCTCAGGGGATGGCCACCAGCCAGATCCCTCAACCTGGAACAATCTACGCTCAAAACACTCATGTTGATGGCACTTGTATCTGCACAGAGGGTCCAGTCACTACACCTGTTGCGACTGGACACCATGCTCACAGCTCCAGACCAGATCTCTGACGTTATCCAGGGACTGATCAAACAGAGCAGACCAGGAACACCTAATCCAGTCGTGGAATTCCAGGCTTACCCGCCTGAACCAAGGTTATGTGCCATGACCCACATACTGTCCTACATAGACACAACCAAAAATATTCGAGGGAGATGAAAAGCCTTGTCGGTCAGTCATAAAAAACCTTATGGTAGGGTGATGAGCCAAACCATTTCGAGATGGCTCAAGCAGGTGCTAAAAGCTGCTGGGATAAACACTAACATGTACAAATCTCACTCCACCAGGGCAGCATCCACGTCGACGGCCAAAAGAATGGACGTGCCTATAGACCACATCCTGGCTACAGCAGGATGGTCGGGGGAAAGACCGTTCAGAAATTTTATAATAAGCCGTTGGCAAAACCTGCTTTATTTGCAGAAATTTTTTTACAGACTGCAAATATTTAATTTAAGCCCAGGGGAGCAATTTAATTTCTTTGCTGTTATTGTTTAAAAACACCATTGTGTTTTTCTACAAACAGATTCATTGGTTGATTACGATAACACACCTCCTCCCTCAAGGACTTTGGCAGTGAGTGAAGTAATAACTGTTACACGGTTTGAAATCACAGGGCTTTAAAATCTTCACGTAGTCACTCACGTGACTCTGAAGTAAAATAAGTAAGATTAAACGAGAACTTACCAGTTTGAAGTTTGATCTGTATTTTATGAGGAGTTACGATGAGGGATTACGTACCCTCCGCTCCCACCCCCAATAATATGTGTCAAACTGATAACTGATGACTCCTTTTCTGTACTATGTTTATTTCAATAACTGTGTCTATCTGTGATTCCACACCGCTGCTTTGAAGTATGCCGCGCATGCGTGCTGAGCGGGCTCTTCACGTAATCCCTCATCGTAACTCCTCATAAAATACAGATCAAACTTCAAACTGGTAAGTTCTCATTTAATCTTACTATTTTAGCCTTTGACAAGTTCCCACATGGTAGGCGTGTCTAGAAGGTTAGATTGCATGGAATCCAAGGCGAGCTAGACAATAATATTTAAATTGGCTTGGAGGAAGGAGTCAAAGGGTAGTTGTGGAGGAGTTTCTCTCTGGTTGGAGGTCTGTGACAAGTGGTGTGCCTCAGGGGTCAGTGCTGGGTCTACTGTGGTTTGTTTTCTATATTAACACGTTGGATGACAATGTAGCTAACATTGTTAGTAAATTTGCAGATGACTGCAAAATTGATGGTGTTGTGGGGAGTGAGAAAAAAAATTTACAACTGGTTCTCGATCAATTGGGAAGGTGGTACATGGAATGGCATATGGAATTTTAACTTGGGCGAGTGTGTGGTATTGCACTTTGGTATGTAAGAAAAAGGTAGGACTTACAAAGTAAATGTTGGTGAGTGGAGAGTGTTGTAGAACAGGGAAAGATAGGACTACAGACACATGGCTCACTGAGAGTGGCAGTTCGGATGGACAGGGTGGTGAAGAAGATATTTGACATGCTTACCTTCTTTGGCAAGTTGATTGAGTACAAAGTTGATAAGACAACACTTGAAGTATTCTGTGCAGTTCTGTTCATAGAAAGAATGTCATTAAGTTGGAAAGAGGGCAGTAAAGATTGACCAGCATGTTCGGGGGGACATCCCGCTGAGTTACTCCAGCTTTTTGTGTCTATCTTCTCCAGGATGTCACCTGGTCTTGCGAGTTTGAGCTATTGGGGGAAATTAGATTGACTGGTACATTTTTCTTTGGAGAGTAGGAGGCTATGGTGACCTTATTGAAGTGTACAAGATCATAAGGGGCATGGATGAAGTAAATGCACACCTCTAGAAGAGGCCTTAGACTTAAGGAGAGAGGGGAGATATTTAAGACGGACCTCATGGGTAATTTTTTCATTCAATGGGTAGATTGTAACTAGAATGAACTGCCTAGAGAAACTGCAGAAGTGGATGGTTCAAAAGTTCAAAAGGCATTTGGACAGATATATGAATAAGAAGGGTTTAGATGGTTATGGGCTAAATGCAGGCAAGTGGAATTAGCCCAGAGTCAACTGGTCCCAAGGGCCTTTTTCCATACTGTGTATAGCTCTGTAATTCTACGACTCAATGACTGGGTTCCCTCCACATCTCAATGATATACAGGAAATTTTATGATTATGAAAGTCAAAGATAATTTTAATAATTCTGGTTATTAATATCTCCTAACATGTGGTAAGAGACTGACACATCCCAGATGCAGAAGATTTGTCTGAGAGCATTTGTGTTTTCTGCAATGTGCTCATGAGCTACAAGGATGAAGGACCACAAATGCCTTACACTCAGACACCTGGAACTAGATTTTCGCCTTGATGGATTCTCCCTATTGTCTGAGGAAGTCCAGAAAAATAAAATAAATAAATTGGTGCCAGATCGGCAAAATGTCATTGTCAGAATCAAAATGTCCTTATTAGAAGCAACTAAGCAAAGACACACTTATCTCCCTGACATTCTCATCCGCATGTGGGAAGACAATTTTCATGGTCAAATTATCATCCTCGTTTATTGAATTGGAAGGAGAGGCAGTGATCTCCCAGGAACAATCTCTGGAGTTGAACACTAAGTATGATGAGGTGCAAAATATACTGGAGCCAAAATTGGTAGCTACTTGGCTTGAGTCGTAGCTCTGATTGCCTATCTAAGACAAAATATGAATAAAACCTCAGAATTACTCATAGCTGTATTTTATATTAGATTTTTACATAAAATTATAGTGTGTTTTATACAATAAGACTGGAAACAAAATGTTTAACTTTATCGTGTATAACTAGGATGTTGATTGTTGAACAGCAAATTAATCTTCTGACAACTGGATCTAAAGGCTTCTTTTATTTGCTCCCTTTACACATGCATTTTAAATATTCCACTTCTTGCTGCTCTCATTCAACTGATGAGATACAAATGCCTGCTCCTGATTTTAAAAAACTGTCAATACTATTGAGTGTAAGTTTTTTTTTTTAAGGAACATCTAGACTTTATAAAAAGAATGTGAAATTACCAAATATTTGTCTAATTAAACAACAGAATAAATAAACACATTTGGTTAGTTCACAAAATTGGTTTCCATGTTTGTCCGAACAATGAACTTAAGAAGTTTGAGAAATCATTTGAAAAGTTCAAAACTCATACAAATTTTTATTCCTAACATTGAAACAAATTTTTGAAAATACATCATGATTTATTATTGTAAAAAATAGAAAGGAAACATTTTTCATTCACAGTTTTTAATATCATCACGTGTTTTGTGTTTTCTAACAAAATAATGGGTAAACAAAAAAACTATGGTTTTATGTTTACCCATAATTTTGGTAGAAAACACAAACACAAGGCTCGAAGGGCCGAATGGCCTACTCCTGCACCTAATTTCTAATTCTTTAATGCTGATAATGTCTTGAAAAGTTGTCCCGGGTAAGATTTGAGTATTCACTCTACTGGTTAGATGCGATATATTGGTTATCTATATTACTAAAAGTCTGATCTTGACCACTCCCTGTTGTTCTGTATATTGATTTTAGAAAAAATGCTGCCACTTACGGCTGTGATTTTAGGCCATCTTACTCAGAGTCCCCCTGCGCTGTGCAGAACAAGAGGATTTTTCCCATCGATTAAAAATAGAAGAGTTATTAATGTTTAAAAAATGTTGAGATTCTCTCTCCTGAAGGCCACGCCTCTTCCGGAGGGCCTATAAAACCTAGAAGTGTTGGGTGCCTCAGTCAGTGTCTGCAAGATGGGTCACATCTTTCAGTCTGAGCTGTGAACAACACTGAACACATGTCTACTAAACTGTGAGTGCTTTTACTGACCTGTCCTTAATGTGGTTTGAAAATATATAGCTGTGTTGCCTTCGGTTTGGAAATGCTAAAGCTGTGTTGCCTTTGGTTTGGAAATACTAAAGCTGTGTTGCCTTTGGTTTGGAAATGCTGAAGCTGTGCCTTGCCTAATTAAGGTTGCCTTGCCTAATTAAAGTTGCTTTGCCTAATTAAAGTTGCCTTGCCTAATTAAAGTTGCCTTGCCATCTATATAATTGAAAGTCTAATCTTGATCACTTCCTGTTTGCGCTTTATATTGATTTTAGAAAAAACGCTACCACGTACGGCTGTGATTTTTGGCCATCTTACTCAGTCCCCCTCCGCTCATCAGGTGCTGAGGATTTTTCCCATTGATGAAAAATATAGAGTTATCAGTGTTTATAAAATATTGAGATTCTCGCTCCTGTCAATCATGCCATGAAGGCCACGCCCCTTCTGGTGGGAGGGGGGGAGGGACTATAAGACCCAGAAGTGTGGGCGTGGCTCAGTCTCTGCAAGATGGAGGAGGGAGAGGTCACGACCCGCTGTCTTTAGTGGCCTTGCACCCTGCTTGAACTGGTATGAAACTGCATTTATATTTGGTGGCATTGCACCCTGCTTTAAATGGAATTTCAAGGAATAGCCATGAGTCAACTGCCAGCCCACCAGCCGTGAGTGAGTGAGTTGCCTGCACAACAGGCTTCAGTGACTGAGCCGCTAGCCCAAGAACCATTCGGCCCACAATGTCCATACTAGCCCTCTGGAAACCAGTTCCTTCGGCCCAAAACACCCATACTAGCGCTCCAGAACCCCCCCCCCCCCCCCCCCGACTGGCCACCAATATTGGAATTGGTGGAGAGGTGGAATATTGCAATGGGGCACCAACCCTCCCATGAGATGCTGGGACCCAATGGGTCCCACTTAGTCTAGTAATAACTAGATCTGATTTGAATGTGAAACTTCTGAAGGGCAAAGTCCAAATGCTTTAATTATGCCATAAGATGACTACAAATAATTTGTATAGAAATAAATAGAGAAAGCCAGAATTGGAGTTGACGAAATGGAATATTTCATTTGGCATATCAATATCACCACAGATTAGAAGGTTGAAACATATGCATTTTTTTTTATTCGTTACCTAATGTGAGCAAATGCAGCATTCATTGTCGATCCTTCATTTACTCTCCAGAACAGCAGGTGAATGTCTTTCACTGCAGCCCATATTTTGGAACTACTCCCAAATGCCGGATAAAGAACTCCAAGAAATTAGATCCAGTAGGATTGAAGCAGCAATATATTTCTCACATCAGGAATCCGAGGGGAATTCACAAGTGGTGATGTTTCCATGCGGTAGCTTTTCTGTCCCTTCTATGTAAAAAAGAAAACACAGGTGGTTGAGGGTGTGAATGTTTGGAGTGAAGTGTGGTGATTTGGTCCTAGATATTGATAACCTCCTTGTGTTTTTGGAGATGCACTCATTCAAGTAAGTCAATAATATTTCATTTGAATGTAGATAGATCTACCTTGTAGGTAGTGGCTATGCTTTGTGATGTCACGAGGTAAGCCAGTTGCTGCAGTATACCAAAACTTTGACATGATCTTGTACCCATTGTAATTATGTGGCTACTTCAGTCAAAGTTTCAGCATTGGTGATTCCCAGAATATATCGAACAACCAAAAGGCTATTAAACATTACAACCTCCAACTAGGCTCCAAACTACATAGAACTTGGGGGTGGCGTTGGGGCACTGTTTTTGTGTTTGCACTCTCATTGTTTTTTTAATATACATACTGAACATTTTATTGTTGTTGATTATCGTGTTTAGAGAGTGCTACGCTTACATACCTACTGTGTGGTGCAAATATGAATTTCATTGTTCCGTTTTGGTACATCCTTATCCTTATGACTATAAAACTCTGATCTTGGATGTGTGTGTGTGTGTGTGTGTGTGTGTGTGTGTGTGTGTGTGTGTGTGTGTGTGTGTGTGTGTGTGTGTGTGTGTGTGTGTGTGTGTGTGTGTGTGTGTGTGTGTGTGTGTGTGTGTGTGTGTGTGTGTGTGTGTGTGTGTGTGTGTGTGTGTGTGTGTATTTATTTGTTTGTGTGTTGTCACCACATCTCGAAAATACGACGCTCTAACAGTAACATTTTTACATATTCGGGTAGAGATTTACCCCCTGGAGTCTGAAATCACCTTACCTGAAAAATTTGTCCTTTATTTCTCGAATTATTTATGAAAATGTCCACCAATCCGATAAAACTTTCGCTGATGATGTCACAATGGATCTGCCTGCCTGCCATCTGCTCGCGCTGCGATTGTCCTGCTCATAGTGCGTGTGACGTCAGCGCCACTACTTCCTGAGAAGACTACGGAGAGTCAGTATGTCAAAGAGGACTCTCTCGAACTTCTATAGGTGCACAGTAGAGAGCATGCTGACTGGTTGCATCTTGGCTTGGTTCGGCAACTTGAGCGTCCAGGAGCGGAAAAGGATGCAGAAAGTTGTAACCACTGCCCAGTCCATCATCGTCTCTGACTTCCCCACCATCGAAGGGATCTATCACAGTCACTGCCTCAAAAAGGCAGCCAACATCATCAAGGACCCACTGTAAATCAGAGAGCAGTTTAATTGGTGATGCTGATGTTGATGACACCTTCATTACTTGACAGACTGAGAGTGGTTTGATTTGGAAGCAGGCGCCCACATTGGATTTGCCTTCCGTTTTGTGGGCAGAACATAACCTGGACAATTGGCCACATTGCTGGATTGTTGCCATTGTTTAAATGTATTGCAGCAACCGGTTAGAGGTGCAGCTAGTTCTGGAGCATGGGTCTTCATTACTACAGCTGGGATATTGTCCATAGCTTTTGTTGCATCATTTGTTATCAGCCTTTTAAAGATAATGTAGGACAATACATTTTCAAGAGCATTTACAGCAAGCATCAAGTAGAAATGTGTATGGACCTGTGGAAGTACATTCTAGTCACTGGAAATAAAAGTAGCCATTTTTGTTTTTATGGAGCAAAGGGGGGAGGCTGGGGTTGGAATTCTAATGAAGCCAAACTTGTGTTGGACATCACCCCATGAAGCAATCATGTAGATGCAGTAAACCAAAGTCTGAAAACGAGTCCTGACCCAAAATGTTACCTGTCCATTTCCTCCTGTCCTGCTGAGTTCCTCCAATGGTTTGATTTTTGCTCAAGAGTCCAGTATTTCAGTCCCTTGTGTTTCCTGTCGACCAAAGTAGGTGCGCGAGGAGAATTAAATTATACATAATATAGTGATAAATATTTGAGAAAAACATGATATTTCTAAAAGTAAGATATTACTGAAGTTGTATAACATGCCAAATTTACATTATGCCCTTCGATGTTCTGCAAAACCATTTATTAATTCTGGTACCTTGATGTTCATTAGTTCTGGAATAATTTAAAAGAGGCCAACTTACTCGTTCCTCGTGATTAATTTTCAAATGCTCATCCTGATTGTTCTGTTCCTTAAAATAATTAACCCAATACTATCTGAGCAGAGCAAAACTCTCCTCTGAGACTAAATCAGCATCCAAAAAGTGGTTTAATGTTTATTCTTAAAATAAATTGCCTGGATATCTGACAAGAAACAGTGAAGCCTGATCATATGGTTGCAATTATTTGTTTGCATACCTTAATTAGCACTAAAAGAAACTGACCACTAAATTCTATTCCAAGTATGATTTGGGTTGACTAGATTGACCTATAGTGTTCGAAAAAGCAGAGAGGAGGAGAATAGTTGTTAAAAAAAAACATGAATATGCCTGGACTAGAGGGTTTCAGCTACGAGATTGTGTAAACCTGGATAATTTTCTCTGGGACACAGAGATTGAGGGGAGTCTTGATAGATGTATATAAAATTATGAGAGGCATAAATAGGGTAGACTGTCATAACCTTTATCCCAGGGTGGAAATGACCAACACTAGAGAGCAAAGGTTGAATGTGAGAGGGGGAAAGCTTAATGGAGATGTGCGCGGCAAGTTTTTTACATTGAGTTGCGGGGGTCTGGAAAGCATTGCCAAGGGTGGTGGTGAAGGCAGATACAATAGTGGTGTTTAAGAAGCTTTTAGATAGGCAGATGGAAGAGCAAGGAATAGAGGGATACAGATCAAGTATCAGCAGAAGAGATCAGTTTAACTTGTCATCATGATCGGTACAAAGAATGTGGGCCGAAGGGCCCATTCCTGTGTCGTACCGTTCTATTTTCTTTGTTCTATGTTCTGTTCATTGTCATTGCACTTCAATGTCTTTGAGCACAATGTATATTTGGATTCCAAGCGTGCCACCATCACATTTACGTACATCATCTCCAGATCCAGGTTGCACAGAAGAAGCAAGCCAAACCACACTGTCATCCAACTTATCCCAAACACACCCCTTTAAATAGGTTAATAAAATTGCTGGAGAAATTCAGCGGGTGCGGCAGCATCTATGGAGCGAAGGAAATAGGCAACATTTCGGGCCGAAACCCTTCTTCATACTGATGCAGGGTGGGGGGGGGGAGGGGGGCGGGAAGTAGAAAGGAAGAGGAGGAGCCAGAGGGCTGAGAGCTGGAGGGGAGGAGACAGCAAGGGCTATCGGAATTGGAGAAGTTAATGTTCATGCCGCTAGGGTGTAAACTGCCCAAGCACAATATGAGGTGCTGCTCCTCCAGTTTCCGGTGGTGCTCACTCTGGCAATGGAGGAGGCCCAGTACAGAAAGGTCGGATTTGGAATGGGAGGGAGCGTTGAAGTGCTGAGCCATAGGGAGATCAGGTTGGTTAATGCGGACCGAGTGGAGGTGTTCGGCGAAACGATCGCCAAGCCTACGCTTGGTCTCGCCGATGTAGATCAGCTGACATCTAGAGCAGCGGATGCAATAGATGAGGTTGGAGGAGATGCATGTAAACCTCTGTCGCACCTGGAACGACTGCTTGGGTCCTTGAATGGAGTCGAAGGGGAGGTAAAGCGACACGTGTAGCATCTCTTGCGGTTGCAAGGGAAAGTGCCCGGGGAAGGGGTGGTGCGGGTGGGAAGGGAAGAATTGACCATGGAGTTATGGAGGGAGCAGTCTTTGCGGAAAGCAGACAGGGAGGGAGATGGGAAGATGTGGCGAGTGGTGGGGTCACGTTGGAGGTGGCGAAAATGACACAGGACTATTTGTTGTATTTGACGGCTGGTGGGGTGAAAGGTGAAGACTAGGGGGACTCTACCATTGTTCCGAGTGGGGGGATCGGGAGAGAGAGCAGTGTTGCAGGGTATTGAAGAGACCATGGTGAGAGCCTCATCTATGGTAGGGGAGGGGAACCCCCGTTCCCTGAAGAATGAGGACATTTCCGATGTCCTGGTGTGGAACACCTCATCCTGGGTGTAGCGGCAGATTTTTCATATCTTTCAGGTAATTAGCACCCTAGCCGCTAATTGGATGAAAATGGATAAGGGGAATATCTTCGTTATGTATTCAAGCTGCCTCAGAGACCTTCAGAGCTTCTCCATTCATAAAGCTTCAGCACACAGTCTTTTGATGAATATTTTCTTTATTGTAGATAGAAAACAGTAAGATACATCCAAGGTTTTTCCGACTTGTTACGGCATTCTTCTTCGAACTCCAGCTCATTACTTCAAATATTAGACAGCTCCCCGTGTCTCCGTAACAATGACATGCCATGACATGATCGAAGGGTTAACCTTCTCCATCGTCTCTCCAAAACAAATCTAAAAACTAAACTTCTGCGCAAGCAGTTAAGCTGCAAACACGCCCAAAAACACATCATAAATCCCACCCACATTATAACGGGCAGTCTAAAATTTAAAGGCACATGCCATCCACAATGACATGCAAAACAGGCCAAATGGCCACTACACTGGGTGCAGATGCGGCATAGACAGAGGAATTGGGAGTAGGGGGATGGAGTCCTTACAGGAAACAGGGTGGGAAGAAGTGTAGTCCAGATAGCCATGGGTGGGCTTATTGTGGATGTCGGTCAAAATGGATGGTAGGGGAGTGTCAGAAATGGTCCAGGTGTATTTGAGTGCCAGATGGAAGATAGTGCTGAAGCGGATGAAGTCAGTGAGTTGTGTGTGGGTGCAGGAGGTGGCACCACAGCAATCATCGATGTAGCGGAGGTAGAGGTCGGGGATGGTGCCCTCGTATGTCTCGAACAAGGATTGTTCGACGTACCCTACAAAGAGGCAGGCATAGCTAGCACCCATGCGCTCGCCCATAGCTACGCCTTGTGTTTGGAGGAAATGGGAAGAGTCAAACAAAAAGTTATTGAGGGTAAGGACCAACTCCGCTAGGTGGAGGAGAGTATCAGTGGACGGGTATAGGTTGATTCTCCTGTCGAGGAAGAACCGGAGGGCTTTCAGACCATCCTGGTGGGGGATGGAGGTGTAGAGTGACTGGACATCCATGGGGAAGATGAGGGGATGGGGGCCTAGAGAATGGAATGCCTGGAGACGTTGGGGAGTGGCTGAGGTGTCTTGAACATAGGTAGGAAGGGATTTAACCAGGGGGATAGGATGGAGTCGAGGTACGTGGAAATAAGTTCAGTGGGGCACGAACAGGCAGAGACAATGGGTCTACCGGGACAGTCAGGTTTGTGGATTTTGGGGAGAGCCAGACTACCATGGCTCCTCCCTTGTCAGCGGGTTTGATAACCCAGTATGGGTTGTTGCAGAGTGAGTCGATGGCAGTGCGCACAGGGGTTCCCCTCTGTGATTCCCCCTTTAAATAGGTTTATGTTTTACATTATTAATGCAGGGTGACTTGGACAGGATGGTTAAGTGAGTGGGCAGATGCATGGCAGATGAAGTTTAATGTGGATAAATGTGAGGTTATCCACTTTGATAGCAAAAACAGGAAGGAAGATTATTATCTAAATGATGTCAAGTTGGGAAAAGGGGAAGTACAACGGGATCTGTGGGTCCTTGTACATCATTCAATGAAAGTAAGCATGCAGGTACAGCAGGCAACAAAGAAAGCGAATGGCATGTTGGCCTTCATAACAAGAGGAGTTGAGTATAGGAGCAAAGAGGTCCTTCTGCAGTTGCACAGGACCCTAGTGAGGCCACACCTGGAGTATTGTGTGCAGTTTTGGTCTCCAAATTTGAGGAAGGACATTCTTGCTATTGAGTGAATGCAGCGTAGGTTCACAAGGTTAATTCCCGGGATAGCGGGACTGTCATATGCTGAGAGAATGGAGCAGCTGGGTTTGTATACTCTGGAATTTAGAAGGTTGAGAGAGGATCTTATTGAAACATATAAGATTATTAAGGGTTTGGACACGCTAGAGGCAGGAAACATGTTCCTGATGTTGGGGGAGTCCAGAACCTGGGGCCCACAGTTTAAGAATAAGGGATAAGCCATTTAGAACGGAGATGAGGAAACACTTTTTCACACAGAGAGTTGTGAGTCTGTGGAATTCTCTGCCTCAGAGGGCGGTGGAGGCCAGTTCTCCAGAAACTTTCAAGAGAGAACTACATAGGGCTCTTGAAGATAGCGGAGTCAGGGGATATGGGGAGCAGGCAGGGACGGGGTACTGATTGGGGTTGATCAGCCATGATCACATTGAATGGCGGAGCTGGCTCGAAGGGCCGAATGGCCTACTCCTGTACCTATTGTCTATTGTCTATGGGCACGTGCACCAAGGTACAGTTTTGCATGTAATAAAGATTTGTTTTGCATGCAATTCAATCAAATCAGATAATCTTAAACATAACTACAATGAAGGCAAACTCAAGTACAACAGGTTGAGCAAAGGGGATGATACGGAGTGCAGAATATAGTTCTCAGCATTGTAGAACACTAGTTCCATTAACAAAGACCGATGTCTGTATTGGGGTAGAGGAGATGTGGACAGTATGGAAGGACCATTCAAAAGCCTGATAACAAATGGAAAGATGCTGTTTCTGAGTCTGGTGGTAGGCACTTTCAAATCTCTGTACCTTCTGCCAGATGGGAGTAGGGAGAAGAGGGAATTACTGAGGTGGCCAAACCTTTGATTGTATTGGCTGCTTTTCTGAGGGAGCGTAGATGGCTTCAATGGTGGGGAGTCTGGTGGATTTGACTACATCCACAGCTCTTTGCAATTTTTCATGGTCTCGGTCAGAGCTATGTCTCCTGTTCTCTTCTGGTTTTGTTGGGTAAAACCACACCAGGGTTCACCAAAAGATATGGGGTCATTGGTCGGATTCTGGAAGTGAAGAGAGGTGAGCAACTTTATCTTTGGTACAATCTCATGCACATTAGATGTTATTGGATCAACCTTTGTTATACGTGCCTGTTGAAGTCAATGAAAATTAAAATCATGAGTGTTATTTAGCGGCAGCTGATTTGATTTTGCTCTGATGGCTCAGAGATAAAACAATTCCCCTGGTATATCAAAGCATCCTCCTGTAACTGCTGTGGAAGAAGAATTGCAAATTAGTATACAATTGTAGAAAGGTATTTTAAAAGAAAAATATTTCCAATTTTAAATGCATTATTGGAAAATAGTGTTTAATTTTATTTCTTAAAAAGAATAAACTGAATTACACGTTAAATGACAGCCTCGTTTTTTTTGTGTGATTTAAAATAATAATTGTGAGATTTATAAATATGTGCATTGCTGAAAGCTGAAGTTAGGCCAATGCTTTGAAAGATCAACTGCTCTAATTGTGTTATTAGCGACATAAATGCAAAAATAAACAGCTTCTGCAATAATCTTTCAGGAAACATCACCACAGGTATTTTGCAGAAATATTTCAGTGTTTGCAGATGGTAATATTTACAGTAATTTAAGGGGTTATATTTAACCATCTCTACTTTTCACAGACAGTTGGCCAAAATCTCTCGGAGCTAATGCTTAACTTGATCTGTTTACTCCCTTATATTTCTCATTAACCACATCTGACTGAGCCAAAGTGGTGGGTGTAGAAGAGTTACAAGTGGGCAGCCAGTGCAGATGTTGTTGAGACTGGCTCTCACCCACAGGATGCAGCTAACCATTGCTAAACACATTTCTAAACAGTACTTTGCAAATCTTTAACAATAGCTGTCGTTACCGATGATTTTATAGTGTTCAATAGTAAGATGAAACGAGAACTTACCAGTTTGAAGTTGATCGTTATTTTATGAGGAGTACCGTTGAGGGATTACGTGAAGAACCCCGCCAGGACGCATGTGTGTCATTCTTCAAAGCAGCAGTGTGAAATCACAGATAACTGTAATGACCAAACATAGTAAGATTAGAGAAGAGATACCAGTTGAGTATATGATCAAGGGTGGGAGCGGAGGGCACGTAATCCCTCAACGTTACTCCTCATAAAATAACGATCAAACCTCAAACTGGTAAGTTCTCATTTAATCTTACTATTTTACTTCGGAGTCACGTGAGTGATTACGTGAAGATTTTAAAGCTCTGTGATTTCATGCCGTGGAAACGAGTCCATGCATCACATCTGCCTTGATTAGGGGGAGAATAGTGTTAACATCATTAGACATCAATACGATAAACTGGGACACCATATCCAACATGTTTTCTTTCACCCCAGGCATACTAGGGGTATGTTGATCACTCCCCTCTTCGGGGTCAGCCCAGAATTGACCCTCCGTGCTCCACTCTGATGAGGGAGAAACACTGTGCAGCCCCACAAGAGGTACTGCTGTGGGGCTTACTAACTGCCCACTGTGGCTAGCCTCCATCTCCCGGAGCCTGCCACTTGGAGTATTTCCTCCAGCAGCCGCTCCAACTGGCTCTTATGCTCTCGGGCATAGGCCACTTGCGGCTGCTCCTGTTTCCCCCCAGTCGCTCCAACCGGCCCCAATGCTCACGGGCACTGGCCGTCGTGGCTGCTAACTGATCCTGCAGCCGCTACAACCAGCTCCAATGCTCACGGGCACTGGCCATCGCGGCTGCTTTTGTTCCCCGCTCCCAGCTGCTCCAACCGGCTACAATGCGCACGGGCACTGGCCACTCGCGGCTGCTCCTGAAGCCGCTCCAACCGACCCCAATGCTCACGGGCACTGGCCGCTCGCAGCTATTCAGAGTCGGACTCATCGTAGTCAACGACTCTGTTAGTTTTTTGCTTCGCTCTACCGCCCGGCCGTGGCAGGTGCGGGAGCAAAGTCGGGCACAGCTGTTCCCATTACGGGGGATTGACATGCCGTTGGCTGCTGCTGCCGGCTGCCCGCAACTCCGCGGTTCTCCCCCGCCAGCTTCCTCGCAGCTTTCGTGGATCTGGTCCATGTCTCCACCTGTAAGGTAAGTGGAAGGAACGCAGCGTCTCCTTACCTGCGGTTCCCGGCTTTCAAATTCTGCCGCTAAGGGAACGTTGTTCCCCCTGCTGTGACTCGTTGCAATGCATGTAGCGATATGACACGCATGCGTCCTGGCGGGGTTCTTCACGTAGTCACTCACGTGACTCCGAAGTAAAATTTTATAGTGTTCAATTTCATTCTCAACTCTGCAGAAGCTGAAGCAACCCAGGTCTGCATTCCGTTAAACCTCATCAGTATTCAGGTATGAGCTGATATGAAAAGTGGCAGTTGTGCCACTCAAGTGCCAGGCAATGCCTGACTTCTGGTATCCAACAGAATTGCCATTGTGAAGTACCCTGCCATCAACTTCCTGGGGCATCAGTATTGATCAGAAGTGCAAGCAGGTCAGTCACATAAATACTATGGTTACGTGGGTGTGCTACAAACTGGATGCACTGCTGCAAATTCCTCCTCTCATGACAGCACAGTCACAGATAGATTTTTTTTTTTGTATTTGCTTGAATGAGAGGAGCAACAAAAGCAAAACACTGTGCATTCTGGAAATCCAACATTTCTCTGCAGGTCATGCATGCAGAGAGAATTAGAATTCACTTTAATTCACTTGGGCAGTTGAACTGTAGGTTGCCAAGTGGCAAAAAGATGTATGGCCACCTTCAAGAGTCTTTTGTTTCACATTGGCTCCAGCTTGAAGACCATTTCAATGTAATTAATAATATGCTTCACATCAGGAGAATGTTCACAATAGAGGGCGTGGTCCTTTAAATGCAAATCCGTACAGTTATTGAGGTTAATGTTTGAAGCAAAGTCAGTCATACAATCAGGGGGTGCCAACAAGAAAAACAAGGGCTAATGATGAAATGTTTTTCACTGTACCTCGGTACACGCAACAATAAACTAAACTCAAGTTCAAGTTATTGGTCTAAAAGGTTACCTCAGATGCCCTATCTATGGATGTTACCAGATCCATAGCGTGATCCCATCATTTTTCTGCTTTTATTTCTAATTCTGCCTGTTCTCCGTGTCCAAATATATTTTGAAAGATGCGAGCAATGATTAGTTTTCCATCGCACTTACGGGCACCGAGGAGAGTCAGTGTCACCACTGCCATCCCAGCTGAGATCAACCAGGCTCTGCAGACAAAGGATTGAACCAGCAAACTTGCTGGTCTATATGGCTCCATGCCAAATCACATCGTACATTCATCCATAGAGCCATCAGGGAATTGCCACACAGCTATTTTCACACAGCTGCGTTGTAAAGTACATTTGAATAGCTTTTTGCATAATAAGTAATATTGTAGCTGTCCTGTTTAATTTTAGTTCAGTGGCATGAAACTGTTTGTGCTTCTCCTCCCAAACACATAAAGCGGAACTACTATTGTCTGCACCCTATTAATCCACCGTCCCGTTTATTCACCAGGAATTACAATGCCGAAAACCTTCAGCAAGACATCTCATCTTTGTGTGCCTTCCTTTCTCACACAAGCTTCTATGGTTCTAGTGAATAAAAAAGCAAAATGATTCTTGATAGTTTTCATCATGTTTGTCCCTCGGACTGAGATACCGCTCCAATGCATGCGGAAAAGCAGAATTTAATCTGCATGATTCACTAGAGGCTCCCTCCATTAAAGCAGATAGAGCATTGCACCGTTCGCACACAGATTTAAATAGAATAGCAGCTGCATTAAAGCATGAGACATGAATCAAGTATAACAACGTTAAGTAACAATTCGGTTACACCAAACCCAGAAAATAAAGAATTCAAATCCTTGCTTCTCACATTAACAATATGCATCAGAACATACTCTGGGAAAATAATCTGATATTAACCAGCAGTTAAAATGGCAGCTTTGATCCCGCTACCTATTCGTTATTTGCAAACGTAACTAGCTTTTCCGACGGAGGAAGTTCAAGTGGAAAGCAAAAGGGTGTTTATTTAAACACAGAAATAAATAATTATGATGTTGTTGAGGCCTAACAACAAGGTTTAGAAGAGGAGACACAATGCGCTGGAGTAACTCAGTGGGTCAGGCAGCATGTCTGGAAGACATGGATAGGTGATGTTTCAGGTCACGACCCTTCTTCAGACTAATTGTAGTAGGTGGAAGAAAGTCGAGTAAAGAAGTGGGGATGGGACAGGCATGGCAAGTGACAGGTGGATCCAGGTGAGGGGGGTATTTCTGGACAGATAGGGGGGACAAAGGCCAGAGATGAAAAGGCTGTAAAATAAGGACAAACACCAAAGCGCCCGAGACCCGGGTTTGATCCTGAGTATGGCTGCTGTCTGCACAGAGTATGTACATTCTCCGTGCGACAGCATGGGTTTTCTCCGGGTGCACTGGTTTTCTCCCACATTCCAAAGACGTGCAGATTTGTAGGTTAATTGTCTCTCTAGTGGCAGCAGGCAGTAAGGTTGCATATTTCTTGCTCCCTTAACTTTTAACCCTTTCCTACCGCTCGTTCAATATTACTTGATTTCAAGACACGGAATAACTCTTTTTAAAAGTGTTGATAACACTTTTATACATTTCAACCAAACAAAGGATGGAGACAAGAGGAAAAAAAGGTTCTCCAAGAAAATATTGTGGTGAAGGCATGGCATCTGATCCCAGTACATTAGAAGCAATAGTGAAATTGAGTGATAAACTGGATAAGAGATTCTGCGGCTTGGAAGCAATGATGAAAGAAGTTGGAAACAAGCTGGAAGAAGTTGAAAACAAGCTGACTGTTACAAACTGAGTCTCGCGAACAGAAGGATCAAATTTCTAATTTGCTAACCCTGGGTCAGGAAAGAGATGCGAAGAATTCTGTATTGGAATGGAAAATGACCGAGAATTCCCATACAGTCGAACAGTACAAGATTAAAAATATGCTAGACCTGGAAAATAGAAGCCGTCGGCAGAATCTGCGAATCGTTGGCCTGCCTGAAGGTCGGGAAAAGTGACAACGCTATTAAATATGTTTCTAGAATGTTAAAGGAGACTTTCGGCACCGAGCAGTTTGGAGATCTGCCAATTTTGGATAGTGCACATAGGGTTGAGAAAAAATCCAGTCCCGGAGACAAACCGAGACATTTGATTGTTCGGTACCACTTTTTGCAGATGAAGGAAAATACCCTCCGATCAGCAAGAAGATCAGCCGTGATCGAATTTGAAGACTGCAAGTTTCGTATTTTACCCGACGACAGCCGTGAACTTATGGGACTAAGATTGCCTTTCTATAAGGTAATGACTGAGTTATTTAAGAAGCAGCTATGCCCTGCCCTGCTCTATCCAGCCAGATTGCGAATACAACTCCCTGATTACAACTCCTCAACATTCAGTTCTTCAACAACCCGCACAAGGCCTCCCGTTTTCTGGAGGTTTATCAAGATCATGTATAAACTTTATATTGTTTTCTCTGCCGGTAGACCCTTGAACTTAGTCTACTGAGTAGTTTATACATTGCCCCTGGCACCACTATGACTGGGGGTGGACAGTGTTTACTGTGTCCCGTCCCCCCCGAGCTGCGACGAGGACGGCTGAGAAGTCAGTTGAGTTACAATCCGAGATCTCTTACTCTTAATTTGACAACATAATGCTTTCTCATTCTTAGATGTTCATTACAATTTTATATTTTAGTTTCCCCTTTCTCTTACTATTATAGTTATCCTTTTTTTAATTGTTTGATTTTGTAAATGATTAAGAATTTAACTTGAGCTAGTTTTTATTAATTTTCGGAACATTAACATGATGGTATCATAACTTAACTTATAAATTCTCTAAGATATTGTTATTTTTTGGAATATTGATATGATGGTATAATACTTTAACTTTTTAAGATTTTTAAGATATTGTTTATTTTATTTTTAATGACCCGCTTTTGGGTTTTTTAGATTAAGTAAGAATTTATTTTGGTAACTGATTTTTTGGATAACATTACGACTGTTTTGGATCTTATTTTGTTAGATTTTTCATTTTCAAAATCTTCCGAAGGTTCTTTCTTCTTTCTTTGGAAAAACAATCTAGAGCAGTCATTGTTTCTCACAATTTGCATGTATTTTCTAACCATAATATTAATTTATTTTAACTATTGATTGGTAAATATACCTTTCCTCTACTTTTGGAGCTGTTTCTAGAGACGGGGTTAGGGGAGTGGTTAGGTAGCGTACTGATTGCCTACTGGTCAGTTTCAGGCTTTGCATGGGTGGGGACTTTTGCTTTTTGTTTTGTTTTTTCTATCTGGACTGCATTACAACTACAAAAATGTCTGAAATGTCGTAACTTCTGGTTCCGCCTTAGATTATTTTCATTCCAGTCTCATGAATTACTGTGGTCTACGAAATTAACCCTTTACATTCCACATGATTTTTACAAGCAATATAGATAAAGTTACTAATTTTCTCTCATGGAATGCTAATGGTTTGAACCATCCCATTGAGAGGAAAAAAATCTTTAAAGTTTTTTGTAGACTAAATGCTGAGATTATCTTTGTTCAGGAAACTCGTGTGAGGAAGGAGGATAATCAACGCTTTTTTAAGTTTTGGAGAGGACAGCAGTTTCATTCAAATTCACAGCCGAAAGTGAAAGGAGTCTCTATTTTTATTGACTCCTCAATCACGTTTGTTCATTATGAAACAATTTCTGATCCATATGGTAGATTTTTGATGATTACTGGTTTACTTCATAACCAAAAAGTTGTTATTGTGAATGTTTATGCACATAATATTGATTACCCTGAGTTTTTTAATCCTTTCCTAATCTAAATGAACATCTTTTGATAATGGGTGGAGATTTTAACTGTTGTTTGAATCCCCCGATGGACAAATCTGCATCTAACCATGCACTTCCAAATAAATCTGCTAGTTTTATTAATTCTTTTTTACTTGATTCCGGAATGTTAGAAGTTTGGAGATTCTTACACCCAAATGATAAAGAACTTTCTTTTTTTCTCTCATGTGTATCATAGTTACTCCAGGATTGAGTACTTTATAGCTGACTCCTGGTCAGTTTCATCGGTCACTGTGTGTGAGTATGATGCAATTGCCATCTCTGATCATGCACCATTGAAACTATCAATCAAACTATCTGATTCAAATTCTAGTGCTAAACAATGGCGATTTAATACTACTTTGCTTCAAGATGTGAATTTTGTTAATTTTGTGAATTAAAGATCAGATTGCCTTTTTCTTTTCAACAAACTCTACTGAAGAAATATCCAATGTGGTAGTCTGGGATGCTTTTAAGGCATATATTCGTGGACAAATTATTTCATACTCCGCAGGATTAAAACAACAAATTAAAAATGAAATGCATATACTGGCTGATGAGATTAAAGAAATTGATTAAAAAAATATTCCAAAGCTCCTAATTTAGAGCTTTAGAATATTGAACTTCAAATGAGATGATTTGTTATTAGTATCACCGATTGAGAATCAACTACTTCAAATCAAAAGTTAATTTTATATATATGGTGATAAATCTGGCAAATTACTTGCCAATCAGTTGAAAGTAATTGTTATATGGTTATTATATTATATGGAAAGCTGTGTCAGCGAAAAGTCAGATTATTAAAGTTAGTAAACAAGATGGTACTCTGACTAGATCATGATGAAATTAATAAATCCTTCCAAGAATTTGATACCTTCCTATATCAATCAGAATTTCCTACTGATTCCAATATAATGCATGAGTTTTTAAAGAAATTGGACTTGCCAGATCTATCACATAATGAATCTTTGTTGTTAGATGAACCCATCATGGAGGAAGAAGTACAGAAAGCAATTCTCTCGATGAACTCTGGTAAAGCTCCTGGCTCAGACGAGTTTACAGTGGAATTCTTTAAGTATTTTTCAAGTTTACTGTCCCCCTGGCTATGCAAAGTATTTAAAGAAGCTCTTTTAATGAATAAATTACCACAATCCTTTTATGAAGCATCTATCTCTTTAATTCTTAAAAAAAATAAAGATCCTACTGAAGTAACATCATATAGACCTATATCACTGTTCGATGTAGATTCTAAAATTCTTTCAAAAATATTAGCTATGAGATTGGAAAATATTTTACTGCAAATTATTTCTGAAGATCAGACAGGTTTTATTAATAATCGTTATTCATACTTTAACATTAGGAGATTAATAAATATTGTATATACTACTTCAAATAAAACTCCAGAATGTGTAATTTCACTTGATGCTGAGAAGGCATTTGGTGTATGGGAATACTTATTCAATGCACTTGAAAAATTTAAGATTGGTCCAAAATGTATATATTGGATCAAGCTGATATATCATATGCCTCAGGCTTCTGTACTTACCAATAATCAGAGATCCTCTTTCTTTAGGCTCTTTCGAGGTACTAGACAGGGCTGTCCTTTAAGCCCTTTATTGTTTGATATCGCTTTGGAACCTTTGGCCACTGCTCTTAGGGAATCCTCCAATATTTTTGGTATTGTCCGTGGGAATAAGACACATAAGCTATCTCTCTATGCAGATGATCTGTTATTATTTAATTCTAATCCAGAGGAATCTATTTCTGCAATATTAGCGTTACTTAACCAATTTAGTAGTTTTCTGGTTATAAATTAAATCTTAGTAAGAGTGAGCTTTTTCCACTAAACAATCAAATTGCGAATTATGGGCAGTTTCCATTTAGATTGACTACCGACTGTTTTACTTATTTAGGTATTAAGATCACCAAGAAACACAAGGACCTATTTAAAGCCAATTTTACACCCTTAATTGACCATGTCAGACAACAGTTTACTAAATGTCCACCAATGTCCTTATCCCTAATTGGCCGAATCTGCGCTATTAAAGTGTTTAATCTACCTAAATTTTTATATTTATTTTAGATGATACCTATTTTTATCTCAAAAATCTTTTTTTGATATTATTGATTCAAAAATGTCTTCATATATATGGCTGAATAAAAATCCCAGACTAAGTACAAAATACTTACCGAAATTAAAAAAAGATGGTGGTTTGGCATTGCCGAACCTTAGATTTTATTATTGCGCAGTTAATGCTCGTTATTTAACGTTTTGGACAAAAGATTTAGAAGATACCCAATGCCCAGGATGGATAAACCTTGAACGTGATTCTATGCGAGGGTTATCATTGGCTTCTATCCTAGGTGCCTCGTTAACTTTTACAATTACGAGATTGAATAAATATACAATTAACCCAATAATAAGACACACATTGCGAATATGGTTTCAATTTCGTAAGTTTTTTGGATTGAATGATTTTACCTTATCGAGTCCTATCATATCTAATTGTTTTCTTTCAACCCTCTAACACTGATCATGCCTTTCTGTTATGGAAGAGGAAGGGATTAGTAGTTTTTTGAGATTTGTTTTTGGACGGTTGTTTTATGTCTTTTGAACAACTCTCCAATAAATATAATCTACCTAACATTTTTTTAGATATTTACAAATTAGACATTTTTTGAAGGCTACTTTACCCTTTTTCCTGATATCACATCAAACCGAAATCTCTGAAAATGTTTTACATTTGAACCCTTATCAGAAAGGTTTAATAACGACTATTTATGAGTTGATTTTGAAATTACAAGTAGGTGCACCTGATAGAATTAAGAATGATTGGGAAAGAGAACTTCAAATTTATTTACCTATAGAGAAATGGGAGAGGATTCTTCAATTAGTCAATACCGCTTCAATGTGTGCAAGACACGCTCTGATACAATTTAAGGTGGTTCACAGAGCACATATGTCAAAAGGTAAGTTAGCTCGTATTTATGGTCATATAAATCCTACCTGTGACAGATGTAATTCTGAAGTGGCTTCGCTGACTCGTATGTTTTGCCCACTTTTGGGAAAATATTGGAAATACATTTTTGATACTATTTCTGTAGTTTTAAGTATTGATTTACAACCTCATCCTAGTAATTTTTGGGGTACCAATGTTAGATTCTATTCATCTGTCCCGTTCAGCCCATTGGATGATTGCTTTTACTACATTAATTGCCAGAAGATCTATTTTATTTAAATGGAAAGACTCTAATCTTCCTACCACACTTCATTGGTATTCTGAAACAATATCATGTTTAAATTTTGAAAAAATGAGGAGTGACATTGTTGAACCCTTGGTTAAATTTGATAGGACATGGGGAAGCTTTATTCAATATTTTCACACAATATAAATTGTTCCCTCTCCAACCATTATAATAATTTTTTTACCTTTACACGGTGGAACGGATTTGATGACAGTGGTCTAAACTGTTGACGTTCTTTGCAGCCTAGATTCTGTTTTCTTTTGTTTTGCTTATTTTAGTTGATGGGGTTTTGTTTTTCTCTTTTTTTTTCCTTTTATCTTTTTGTTTTTATATATACAAGTTCTCTTTTAAACATTTACTGTAACTATATTTATATAGGTCTATACCCAATGTGTATTTTGACACTGGATTCATACTTAGGTCACATTTGTTGTTAATGTAATCCTGATCCCTATGTATCAATATCACTGTTATGTTTATCATTATTTATTTGCTTTTGAAAATTAATAAAAAGGTTTCAAAAGAAAGCATGGGTTTTCTCCGGTGCACCGGTTTTCTCCCACATTCCAAAGACGTGCAGATGTGTACGTTAATTGGCTTCTGTAAATTGTCCCTAGTTTGTGGGATAGAAGTAGTGTATGGGTGATAAACGGTTAGCGTGGACTCAATGGGTCGAAGGGTCTGTTTACACATTGTATCTCTAAATATCTGGAATAAAACTAAAACTCATAAAAAAGAGCAATAAATGGTGAAGCCAGAGGAAAGGATAGAGGTGGAAGGGGACAGGATGAAAGGGAACTGGTGGCAGGATATGGGGAGAAAAGGGTGTGCATCAGGGTGAAGCTGGAAGAGGTCAGGAGCCAATACCAGAGAAACTGCAAAGTAATCCTATTTTTTACCTAATTTTTAGTTTGCCTTTGGACCAAGGGAAGCAGGAATCCTTTTCTTTCTATCTCACCAACAGTACTCAATTGATTCCTTTCTTAACAAGGCACCACTTGAATGCATTTGAATTTCGTCAATGTTGGAATTCTCAAGAATCCTGGGCTCATCTATCCTGTAGCCCGGGCATTTGCTGTATCTGGAAGCACTTCATATTGTTCATAAATTGCTATTTCAGGGAAACTCCTTTCACACTTAAAATTTGAAAACCCATATATACATCTTCCTACCTGGTGGGTATGTGGAATGAAGCTGGCCCAATTATAAAGTTTTCGCAAAATTTGGACAGATACATGGATAGGCTATGTATAGAGGGATAAGGGTCAAATGCCGAAAGGTAGACAACCTGGTGGGCATGAAGGAGTTGAGCAAAGGACTGTTTTCGAACTGTTTTAACTCCACAACTCTTTGACTCTACATTTTCCTTACCTCCCACTTCTCTCATCCCAATCGTCGCCACTCAATTCTTAACCTACAGATGTATGCTGGTTAATACACAAAAGGACACAACTCAGCAGGTCTGGCAGCATTTCTGGTGAACATGGATAGGTGACGTTTTGAGTTGAGACTGTTCTTCAGACTGATTGTAGTTTGTTTGTCCCTAGCTTCATGCTAATGTATATCTTCCCGTCTTTCTTCCCTTTCAATTGAACTGGTCCCTGTCATTAACCTCACACGAGGATATCCGGTTGCCAAGCAGAAGGTGAGCAATAAGAGAATCAAAGCAACTCATGGCAATAACCTAATACCCCTGTCCCACTTAGGAAACCTGAACGGAAACCTCTGGAGACTTTCAGATTCAGATTTAGATTCAGATTCAATTTAATTGTCATTGTCAGTGTACAGTACAGAGGCAACGAAATGCATTTCGCCCCACCCAAGGTTTTCATGCGGTTCCCGGAGGTTCCCGGAGGTTTTTGTCAGTCTCCCTACCTGCTTCCACTACCTGCAACCTCCGGCAACCACCTGCAACCTCTGGGAACCGCACGAAAACCTTGGGTGGGGCGCAAAGTATCCAGAGGTTTCCGTTCAGGTTTCCTAAGTGGGACAGGGGCATAAGACTCATCCCCTAGTTGGCCATTCCTATGTGCAGCTGACTTGCTTCTGTTCAGCACCTCTTGCACAACGAGTCAAAGTTAAAATTGAGAAAATGTATGGTCTTTGTAGTTTGGTATTTCAATGGAAACGGGGAGTGAGTTTTCCTCTCAAAATTTATACTCCTTGAGTAAATTTCAAGCAAACGAGACTCCCTTGAATGTTGCCAAAGTTTTCTCATAGAGGTTTACTCCTGATACATTGTTCTTGCTTTATCCAGGCCAGTAGAAGGTTCAGTGACCTGAAAGGCATTCTACCAAAACAGATGTTGCCTGACCCATTGAATATTTATTTTGAGCTGTTTTATTTTAAGCCCTCATGCTATTTAGCTTGGACTTTAAATATATCAATAGAGTTGTCTTGGTAACTATCTATTTGATATCGCTATCGTAAAATGTTTCTTACATTTTTCATACAAAATACATCGTAAAAGTTTATAAAAATCTAAAATTTATGAAGCATGTGAATGAAATCTACACATAAGTGAACATAAGGCAAACTAAGTGCAAAAAAGAACTACAAGAAATCCTGCAGGAATACTGTCATCTCTGTTAACTACCAATCTCTGAATTCTATAACAGATGTAATTTACCCTGAATAGGTTTTAAGTTTTAGCTTTTATTATTGCCATGTGTACAGTGAAAAGCTTTGTTTTGCATGCTATCCAATTGAATCAGATAATACCATACATAAATACAATCATCAAATTCAAGAGCAAAAGGGGAAATACAGAGGGCAGAATATAGTTCCCAGCATTGTAGTACCACAGTTTCATAGACAAAATCCAATGTCCTCAATAGGGTAGACAGTTCCCAGCTTATGGAATGACTGTGCAGTAACAAGAGAGGAAGAAGCTGTTCCTGAGTCTTGTGGTGCACGCTTTCAAGCTTCCGTACCTTTTGCCCGATGGGAGCAGGGAAAAGAAAGAATGACCGGGAAGTAGATGGAGTCAATGGTGGATAGTCTTGTCTGTGAGATGGACTAATCCACATCTACAACTCTGCAATTTCTTGCAGTCTTGGGCAGCTGTTCTCGAATCAAGCTGTGATGCAATCCAACAGTATGCTTTCAGTCTGAAGAAGGTCTCGACCCGAAACGTCACCTACTCCTTCTCTCCAGAGATGCTGCCCGTCCTGCTGAGTTACTCCAGCATTTTGTGTCTACCTTCAATTTAAATCAGCATCTGCAGTCCTCTCCTACACAGTATGCTTTCTGTGATGCATTTGGAGACGTTTGAAAGTGTCAGTGGAGATGCCAAGTTTTCTCAGTATCCTAAACAAGTAGAGGAGTTGGTGTGCCTTCTTGCCCGTCACATCAATAGAGTTGGTCCGCAACACGTGTATGGTTATATTAACACCAAAAAACTCTCAACCATTTCCATTTCGGCACCATTGAAGCTGATTAAGGCATGTACTCCACCATGTAGGTATGTTACAAAACTTACCTTCAGCGGCGCTGCAGTTCTGCCACTGGTTGTGTGTGCGAATTTGGAGCCTTTGAGGAGGGGGTGGGATTAAAATGCCGTTTTCTCCTGCCTGTCCGAGCTATATTTTCTCGGGCTTCTACCTGATGCTGAAAATTCGTTCCGACTGCCATTCTCGGAATTAAAAAAAAAAAACCACAGGACAATTTCAGCGCTGGAGTAAAATAAAAAGTGACTTCCAACGCCGTCAATGCAAGCAACAGAACAGATCTCACGTATGGGACAAAGCAAGGTAAGTCGTTTATTTTACATATAAACTTGCTTTTTATGATGACTTTAATCAAAATTTCACGTTGCGAAAATGTGATTTGGGCCCCATACGAACTGGCAGTGTTTTTCCTGCCGATATGGGGTTTAAATTCACCGCAAACCGCAACGTTCCAATCGATCGCATTCCACAAAAACCCACTCTCAAGATGATTAAAATGGCCATTAATTTATGGGAATTAAACACTAAATTCCTTCCATTTGGCCTATAAATTCATGACAATGAGATTTAAAAATCATGTTATATTGTGAATTTGTGTGTGAATGTTAGTTGGACACAGGCTATTTAAAAATGTTAATCTTTTCTTAAGAAATGGATAGATGTTTAGATCTAGTAATTGAATTGTGTAATTAGCTACAATTAGGTTAACTAATTATATGCATTAATTTCAGGTCATCCAAGTAAGATTGTTTCATATTTGTTTCAGAATGCTTCAATCTATAATAACTGAAATTTTTTTTCAGTTCTCTTAATTTTTAAGAAAGTTATGGGCTTTTGACTATCCTCGATCACAGCTTTTGAGTCAATGGAAAGGATAACATTTAGATAACATATATATATATAATATATATATATATATATATATATATATATATATATATATATAAGCATCTGGATAAACGGGGTCTGATTAGGAACAATCTGGAAGGTCATGTTTGACTAATCTTCTTAAATTTTTTGAATTTAAGGAAATTGATGAGGGTAAAGCGGAGGATGTTGTCTATATGGACTTCAGTAAGGCCTTTGACAAGGTCCCACATGGAAGGTTCGTTAAGAAGGTTCAATTGTTGGGTATTAATGGTGGAGTAGCAAGATGGATTCAACAGTGGCTGAATGGGAGATGCCAGAGAGTAATGGTGGATGGCTGTTTGTCAGGTTGGAGGCCGGTGACTAGTGGGGTGCCTCAGGGATCTGTGTTGGGTCCACTGTTGTTTGTCATATACATCAATGATCTGGATGATGGTGTGGTAAATTGGATTAGTAAGTAAGCAGATGATACTAAGATAGGTGGTGTTGTGGATAATGAAGTAGATTTTCAAAGTCTACAGAGAGATTTAGGCCATTTGGAAGAGTGGGCTGAAAGATGGCAGATGGAGTTTAATGCTGATAAGTGTGAGGTGATACATCTTGGCAGGCCAAATCAAAATAGGACATACATGGTAAATGGTAGTGAATTGAGGAATGCAGTTGAACAGAGGGATCTAGGAATAACTGTGCATAGTTCCCTGAAGGTGGGATCTCATGTAGATAGGGTGGTCTTCTTCTTCTTTCGTGTGGCATGCACAGCTTAAAGTTGTAGGACAACTTGTTCTATTTGATCTTCTGTTTGTGCACGTCTAGTTGATTGCATTAGTCGAAACAGGGCGGACCACGTGAAGGTTGCAATCTTCCACCCCAGATAGGGTGGTAAAGGAAGCTTTTGGTGTGCTGGCCTTTATAAATCAGAGCATTGAGTATCGAAGTTGGGATGTAATGTTAAAATTGTACAAGGCATTGGTGAGGCCAATTCTGGAGTATGGTGTACAATTTTGGTCGCCAAATTAAAGGAAAGATGTCAACAAAAAGAGAGAGTACAGAGGAAATTTACTAGAATGTTGCCTGGGTTTCAGCAACTAAGTTACAGAGAAAGGTTGAATAAGTTAGGTCTTTATTCTTTGGAGCGCAGAAGGTTAAGCGGGGACTTGATAGAGGTCTTTAAAATGATGAGAGGGATAGACAGAGTTGACGTGGATAAGCTTTTCCCACTGAGAGTAGGGAAGATTCAAACAAGGGGACATGATTTGAGAATTAAGGGACAGAAGTTTAGGGGTAACATGAGGGGGAACTTCTTTACTCAGAGTGTGGTAGCTGTGTGGAATGAGCTTCCAGTGGAAGTGGTGGAGGCAGGTTCGATTTTATCATTTAAAAATAAATTGGATAGGTATATGGACAGGAAAGGAATGGAGGGTTATGGTCTGAGTGCAGGTAGATGGGACTAGGGGAGAATAAGTGTTCGGCACAGACTAGAAGGGCCGAGATGGCCTGTTTCCGTGCTGTAATTGTTATATGGTTATATAGTT